>NC_056745.1:1418849255-1419117501 GCF_019279795.1 Protopterus annectens
TTCTCTTACATGTTCTTTAAGTCTAGTGGCAAAACTCCTTTTATTCTCCCCTATGTAATATTTCCCACGGGGCATTTGAGTCCATATATTATTCTCTCACTACCACAGCTATAGGTTCCCTGTACATCAAACCTTTTTCCATTAATATCAGAGAAACTGCTGACAACATACTGGCATATTGCACAAATACCACAAGAGTGAGTTCATTTGCATGTTATTTCATTATTTCTTTCTATAAGGGGCGTTTTAAATCTCCCATGGACCAAAATATCCTTGATATTTCTTCCCCTCTTATAGGAGAAACGTAGTTTAATATTATTTAAACAAAGTGTCTCCCTTTTTACAAAGGTGCAGTATTATCTCACTGAGTTTTCTAACTTCCTTGAAAAGGGGGTATACTTTGAAACAAAATATAAGCTTCCCCCTTCTTTCTTTCTTTCTTTTCTATTAAAATTGCTGCCTTTATTTACTGATATTGTTTACTTTTCCCATTCACTTTATTATACCCTTCCCATACCTTTTCTCTTTCCTATCCCCCTCTTTAGGAACATATTGACCATTTTACTCACTTCACTATTACATTGTTGGGCTTCATTGCATCACATTTTTATTCTAAGTAATTCCCCATTTGAAATAGAAGCCAGTCTGTGTGGTGGATGGCAACTTGTCCCACGTAACACATGTTCTTGCTGTTCAAATTTCCTATATATTTTCGTTTTCAATTTTCCATTAATCTGCCCTTCTAAAGTAATGTCTAAATAATTAACTCTATTTCCTTTTAGCAAACCATCAAAGTGAATTCCAAACCTATTTTCATGTAGACTTTCAATAAATGTTGTTACCTCTCTATTACCCCCCTTACAAATGAAAATCAAATCATCAATAAGTCTAAAGTATTTTATTACATGTTTCTTAAAAAAACTATCTCTATAAATATAAACATTTTCAAAGAAACCCATAAATAAATTGGCGTACATAGGGGCAAATGCTGCCCCCATCACTGTTCCACACCTTTGTCTGTAGAGACACCCATGAAATTCAAAGATGTTATTCTTTAGACAAATAAAGTTAGTTCTATCACATATTGTGTTTTAGGACTTTCTCCTAGAAAAAAATTCCATAGCCTCTACTCCATACCCATGTTGGATATTTGTATTTAGGCTTACTACATCCAACACTACAAAATGAATTTCTTTTTCCCATTGTATTCCCTTCACTTTGTCCAAGAAATCAAAGGTGTTTTTTACATAAGATGGTAACTTTACTACTTCCTTTAATAAATATTGATGCAAAATCATGCAATGTTATGGGTAAAATATCCGCAAGCTGAAACAATAGGACGACCTTGGGGGGGGGGGGGGTCTCCTCATTTTTTTATGAATTTTATGCACACAGATAAACTTTGCCATAAACAATTCTTACTGTTGAACTTATATTGAACATCATCATGGGTAAAATAGTTCAACCTCAAACCTTTGTTCAACAGTTCTTTATAATCTATAATGGCTTTTTTATAGTCATTAATTTCCACTTTCATGTATACCTTTTCATTATTCATATGTTGGTTATACATTCCCAAATACTGTGTATAATGTAACACCACAAATGTTCCCCCTTTGTTGGCCAGTTTAAACACCAATTCATCTCTCTTGCTTAGATTTTTCAAAGCTAATCATTCATTTTTACTCATGTTATATTCAATATTATTCTTAAAAACATGTAATACTCCTTTTCCACACTGTAGTTTAAGGTTCCCTATTATATCAGAAAATGCTTAAAATAGCGAATGTTTTATCGACCATTTTAAATCGAAATTGTGAAATCCTAAAAACACGGAACAGCGATTTTTTTCCTAGGGAAAAAAAATTACTGGGTCTTTTCTTGGACTTTACCATTTTCTCCACTGTGGTGCAATCTTGGAGTTGGTATATTTAAGTAGGGGGGTGGGGGGCACAACCCCCCACACCAGGGGGTGTGGAAGTTGAAGCCTCCTACTTTATTTTGGGTTTTTTGTTTTGTTTTTGGTTTTGTTTTGTTTTTTTGTTTTTTTTTTACGTAATAGCATTTTTTTTCCCTGGGGAAAAAAAATCGCTGTTCCATATGTTCAGCATTTTGCCATTTTGATTTTTAAGGGTCAGTTATACAGCGTTTGCTATTTTAAACATTCGCTGTTATAATATAGACCCTAGTTTAACATAGAATTGCATTGCTCTATTATTTCACTTCTTAAAGGGGGAATGAAACTGCTTTTATGTGCAACCCCTGTTGTATCAAAGTTGCAGTATGCGTTTGCTTCAATTACAGAGTTGCAAGAGAAGAAAAGTACAGTTGTGTACACTTACCATAAATGTAGATGTTCCGATGTATTCACTGTTGCAGACATCACACTTGGGTTATCCTGCCAGGGGCAGACCTCAGTCAGCCCAAATACCAGAGGCTTAGTATTTCTGCATCAGTTGCTGTCGCTTCAGGACTGACGTCAGGTCATCAGGGGTATAAAAACAGACAGCCGACGCCATTACATCAGTTTTTCTTGCCCCAAATGTCAGGAGCCCCCAAATAGGGATCTAAGTTATGGTGGAAAAACACCACCAGCGAAAAGTAAATACCAATAGCCCTGTAAGGAGTGAGGAAGAGAGAGAGAGAGAAGGAGAGAGAGAGAGAGAGAGACAAGGGGGCTGGAGGGTGGGAAACCAGGACTGCAACAGTGAATACACTCGAACATCTACATTTATGGTAAGTGTACACAACTGTACTATGTTCTTCGTGTTTCACTGTTGCAGTCATCACACTTGGGTTGATTCCCTAAGCTGAAGAATGGGTGGAAGCAGTCAAGAAGAGTTGGAGCTGGCTAGTATGCCCTGCAGGACTGCTGTTGAAAGCCCATCCTGGATTTGGAAAAGATAGGCAGGTGGTAATGCTTGGTGAAGGTATGAACAGAACTCCAAATAGCAGCTTCTAGAATGTCCCTGGTAGGGACTCCTCTGAGAAAAGCTGTAGAGGTTGAAGTTGCCCTAGTGGTATGCGTTCTGACCCCCTGAGGGGGTGGTTTCCCATGGTGTTTGTAACAAAAATGGATACAGTGTGCTATCCATTTGGAGATGGTTTGTTTTGATATGGCCTTGTCCTCTGCCCCTGGTGCAAAGCTGACTAGTAACTGGTCAGATTTCCTAAAGGGCTTAGTCCTATCAAGGTAAAATCTGAGCTGTCTGTGCACATCTAAAGAGTGCAGGATCCTATCCCCCTTATTTTGTGGATTAGGGAAAAAGGTGGGCAAATGGATAGATTGGTTGAGAGCCACACTGGACACCACTTTAGGCATAAAAGTTGGGTTAGTCCTGAGGGAGACCCTGTCAGCATGACAAATAATGAATGGTTCCACAGCCATAAGTGCTTGTAGCTCAGACACTCTTTTGGATGAAGTGATGGCCAGAAGCAAGGCTGTTTTCCAAGAGAGGAATTTTAACTCTGCTGATACTGCAGGCTCAAAGGGGGGTAGCATGAGCTTTTACAACACAAAATTAAGGTCCCAAGTAGGGGTGGGAGCTCTTATTGGTGGCCTTAAGTTGTTAGCCCCTCTCAGGAACTGCTTGATGAGAGGGTGAGAGAGCTCAGTGCTGTAATGAGCAGAGATGGCAAAGGCATGGATCTTAATGGAGGAGAAGGACAGGCCTCTGTGGAGTAGGTCTGCTAGGTAATCCAGGATAAGAGGTAAGGAGGGCTGTGCTGTATCCGCTCCTTTAGAGTGAATACAGGAACAATACCTTTTCCACTTATCAGCATAGGATTTCCTTGTAATGGGCCATCTGGCTTCACGTATGACATCCAGTACCTGCTTGCTTAGGCTGGCCACTGCAGGAGAATTCAAGGAATAAGCCTGGCTGCAACATTCAGGGTCTGCAATTGCAGATTCAAGATCTGTCTCTCCTGCTGAGTCAGGAGGGTTGGGATCTGGGGTAGGTGCCATGGGGACACTGGTGACAGACTGTCCAGTAGTGGGTACCAGTGTTGGCATGGCCAGTCTGGGACAATCAGGATTGCCCTTGGTCTTTCCTGCCTTATCTTGAGTAATACTCTTGTAAGAAGAGGCAGAGGGGGAAATGCATAGATTGAGAGGTTTGCCCACTGGAAAGATAGGGCATCCACTTTCCAGGCCTTGCTGTGAGGTACCCTGGTGCAGAATTTGCTGAGCTGGTGGTTGTAGGGTGAGGCAAATAGGTTCACCTTCAGGGTACCCCATTTCTGGGTCACAAGGCTGAAGGTGTGTTGGTTTAATTGCCACTCGTGTGGGTCTAGGAGATTTCTGCTTAAGTTGTTTGCAAGAGAGTTTTGGTTGCCTGGCAGGAATTGAGCTTGCAGTCGAATATGCATGGCTGAGGCCATGTACCACGGGGTCATGGCTAGCCTGCAGAGTGGGTAAGAGTGGGATCCCCCCTGCTTGTTGATGTACCACATCACTGTGGTGTTGTCAGTTTTGATTAGTAGAGGCCCCAGAGAGAGTAGGGATCTGAAAGCTGTCAGAGCATGCTGAACAGCTAGGATCTCTTTTTGGTTGATGTGCAGATGAATTTGGTTTGGGCTCCAGTGGCCCTGAATACCTCTGCCATCGAGATGTGCACCCCAGGCATAGTCTGATGCATCTGTGGTTAGGGTCTGGGTGGCGTGGGGTTGTGTAAAGGGAAGTCCCTTGTTGTGGTATGATAGTTTCCAGGTCCTGAGAATGTTGGCACCAAATATTTTTTAAGTACCATTTAAGTCTCCTCATATGCAATCTGGCATATGGAATTAGTAGAATGCAGGAGGCCATGAGCCCTAGAGCCTGCAGGATTTTCCTTGCAGATAGCTGGGTTCTGGTGGCCATTTGAGCGAAGTAGCCTGTTAGATAGGCTTGTTTTCCTGGAGTAAGGAATGTCACCTGGGATGCTGTGTCCAAGCTTGCTCCCAGGAATACAATTTTTTGACTGGGGACTAGTTAGGATTTCTTTTAATTAATAGTGTACCCCAGTGAGGTTAGAAGGTCCTTTACAAATGTCAGGTGCTGCAACAGCTTTTCCTGACTGTCTGCCTGAATCAGGCAATCATCCAAGTAAGGGTAAATTTGAATATTTCTCTGTCTGCAGTAGGCAGTGGCTGGAGCCAGGCATTTTGTGAAAACTCTGGGAGCAGCGGATAAGCCAAAGGGAAGTGCAGAGAACTGATAATGCATAGATCCTGCCCTGAAATGTAGATATTTCCTGCAGGAGTCCGTGATTGAGATGTGCAGATAGGCCTCCTTTAGGTCAAGGGTGGCTAACCAGGCATCTTTGGACAGCATAGGGAGAAGCTGCTGTAGTGTGAGCATTTTGAATTTTGGTACCACCAGGAAGGTGTTTGAAATGGATGGATCTAAGATTGGGTGCCAGGTGGGTACCAGGAAAAGTCTGGAATAAAATCCTTGGCTTATCTGTTCTGCAGGAGCAGGCTGAATTGCCCTTATGGAGAGCAGGGACTGAACTTGGTTTTGTGCCTCTGCCCACTGGTTTGGAGGAAGGTCTGGAAACCTTTTTGGGGTTGGCAGCATGTGGAAATAAAATTTGTACCCCTGGGATACTATATTGAGGACTCATCGATTGTTGGTGACGGAGGTCCAGTTTTTTGCATGGTGGGCAAATGTTCCTCCTAGGGGCATGAGCAATTGGGCAGAGGTGAGGAGTGGAGTTGAGAAGTCATTGTGAATTCTTTCTGTAAGGGGTGGCTTAGCACTCCCTGCTTTAGAAGTGGAGGTACTCCAGTGCTTAGATCTCTGCATACCCTGAGACTGTAATCTGGGGGGTCTGTTTCCCCTGGGTCTATTTTGAGATGGCCTTGAGGGGGCTGGAAAGGACCAGTGTTTTGAGGGGTAATGCCTACTGAATCTTGGAGGCTGCACTTGCAAAAAATCTTTGACTGTCTGCATAGACTTAGCCTTTTCTTCCACCTTTTTTAAAACCTCTTCTGTTTTGGTGCCAAACAGATTGCCCTTATTCAGACGTGCGTCCAATAATTTTGATTTGACATGGTCTGGCAAGGTCTGCTCCTTAAGCCAGGCATGCCTTCTAGGTACAGAACCTGTGACTGCTGCCCTGCAAGATACTTCTAGGGCTTCAAACCCACATTGCAGGGTATGCTTGCTAACTTGGCTTGCAGAATGCATAAGCTCCTGTAATTCTTTATTTTCTGCACAGTCAGGAAAGGTAGATCATTTTTGCTTAATAAGTTCCTTAGTATGTTGCTGGTATTTTAGCATGTGGAACTGACAATTCAATGCTCTAATGTCAAGAGTTGCAGAGGTGTATACTTTTTAACCCATCTGTCTAAAGCTTGGGAATCCCTGTCCAAGGGGGGGTGGGATTCTTAGCTGTAGTTGCTTTTATTCCTTTAGGTCCTTGGGAGATGACCTCTGGGTCAGCAGTAGGATTTTTGAAGAGAAATTTGTAAGAGTCAGGGACTCTGTAGTACCTGTCAGGTTTCCTGGGAGCAGGAGGTAAAGTATCAGGAGTTAGACTGGATTCCATAAAGACATCATCCACAACATCCAGAACAGGAGGGATAGCCAAGGGTCTGTGCTGTGGCAAATCTAAAAATTCCCTGAGTCTCTTTTTGGACTGAGGATAATCCTGGTATTCCCAATGGAAATTCTCTCTCAAAATATGTAGGGATTCACCAAAGGAAAAATCCTCTGGAGGGGAGGCAGAAGGAATGGATTCCTCTGCATCTGAATCATCATAGGCAGATAAGGGCATGTCTTCATATTCAGAATCCTCAAAGTCGTTGGACTCTTGGTCAGATAAAGCTGCTGGGGACAAGTCTCTTTTTCTTTTAGCAGGAGAAGGCTGGCTTCCCCAGATCAGCATGATCAGGTCTTCTGCCATTTTAAGCATCTGAGATTGTGGCAAAGAAGCAGGCGCTTGAGTTTGGGTTGTTGGTTTTTTAGGCGTAGCTCGTACTCTTGGCCTTAGAAACTCTGTATTTTAGAAAGAACTGAAGACGCGAAAGAAGTCTTCGGTTTGTGTCGAATATCGGTAGTGCAAAGAACTTCCTCAGAAGCTGGTCCCTGCACAGCGGCTTCAGACCCATCCAAGGTAGAGACATCCACAGGTTCCATAGTCAAAGAAGAGTCTTGCTGCATACCGGACTTCGAACAGGTCTCAGTACCGGCCTGCAAATTCATTGAAGCAGGCATCAGGGGCTGCAAAAGTGCCTCACTGAGTACCGGCAAACTGGCGACTAGCTTAACAGAAGCGTCATTGGCAGTTTTGGACCTGTGCAGCTGTCTCTGTCTTTATCCTTATGTTTTTTCTGAAGATTGGCAGTCGGATGTCATACCAAAGCCATTTCGGAATACGGAGATCGAGAACAAAAGTATTTTGCTACAATAAGAGCCCGACAACAAATGGTTTGGGTGTTGAACAAAGCACAAAACTAACAGTGAGGTACATCATGGTCTGGGCCTAAACAGGTGATGCAGTAAGAATGAAAGTCTCGGTGTGGTATTTGCTTTCCACAGGCGAGACAATTGTTAACTTTTTCTGACATTGGTTAGAGCAAGAAAAAAGGATCCCCAATGGGGTACTTAGCTTTAGAAGACTTCAGGATGATTCAATTTCAGAAACAAAAACTCAGGTAATGGCCAACCAGCACTCATGCAAACTGCTTCTGCTTCTGGCTCTTTGGCAAGAAAGCCTGATGTAATGGTGTTGGCTGCCTGTTTTTATACCCCTGATGACCTGACGTCAGTCCTGAAGTGACAGCAACCGACGCAGAAATACTAAGCCTCTGGTATTCGGGCTGACTGAGGGCTACCCCTGGCAGGATAACCCAAGTGTGATGACTGTAACAGTGAAACACGAAGAACATCTGTCTTCACTACACTCTGAATCATTCTCATTTCATAATTCTACATTACTAAAGTTAATGCCATTTTTAAAAAAATCTAATATATGTAGTTTACAAATGAACCTGAAAATTTTCCCTTTGACTTCATGCAACCTAGGTAAAGCCGTGGGAATAAATTTCAGGCTTCTATTTAATATTGGTATTTCAACATCACCAATTTCACATCCTGACAAGTTTGCCATGTATTCAGATTTATTATCACTAAAAACAGTTTCACGTCCAATAAAGTCAAGTCAATTTACCTCTCTTATTTGACTAGGAGTTATATGTGTACTCCCTTTGAAAGTCCTGTCTACGCCAAGCTCTCTTTCTATTTCCTCGCTGATATCTCCATTGTTCACAAAAAGTTTTATTCATGTATTCTTCATTATCAGCCCTCATAAGATGTGGAAATTCATTGAAATCCTCTCCTTCTCCCTCGGTGTAAGAAGCTCCACTCTCCACTGAAAAGTAAGAATGCTGTTGTGGTCTAGTAGCTCCCTGTCCCTGATTTAATCTTACATGCTGATGTTTCACTGTCTGATTGGTGGACAGAATGAACGCTGCCTTCCATTCATAATCTCTAAGATCTGTTGTTAACTTAGTTCTTTTTCTTTCCACCAATTCTTTTTCACAGGAAGCTAACTTGTCATTAACACTTAGCAAATATGAATCCAAAATTTCACTGCTACTTTTATTAAGAATGTCCTTACAAATCTTGTTTCCTCTTTCAACTTTTACCTTTTGATTGCGTCCCTTTCAATAAGAATATTCACCCATTCGAGGGTACATTTATGCGCCGCTGCCACTCAGCATTCATGAAACATTTTATCATCCTTTGCGTGCAAATCAAAAGGAGTAGAGGGATTTTTAACTGCTCGTAACTCTCTAGGTGTAATGTTAAACTCTTGATACCTATGAAGACTCTTTTGGTTAAAGAACACTGAGGTCTCCTTGAAAATTAATTTTTCCATCTGATCAAATAACATTTGGACTTCCAGTACTGCAGATAATTCTGTCCTCTTACCTATAGATGAGAACGGATTCGAGAACCATTTCTGTCTGTTGTCCTCCCATTTCTGCAGAATGTCTGGAACAAGATCACGCCTTACCGTTGGAATATCCTCTGAGTTTACTGGTAAACTCGAGCCATTGACTTCTCCTGGTTGAGTCAAAAAACTTTCAGTTTTTCTTTGTGAAGCATAAATGCCCATCTCTTGAAATAGATGCGGCAAAGTTGTAAATGACTCACTGGCCATTCATCACCATATGTAACCATGAAAAAGTTGTAGCCACAAAATACCACATGAACCACCAGGCCAGTAAAGTTCGATCAATAAAATAAGCACAAGCACTTTTATTAAAACAAAAAAGGCAAGATTAAATTCTCCTCTAGTGCCTTGGCTACTAAAAGCCTTTACAGAGTATGCTGTTACTTTCCATTAAATTCCTTATATACACTAGATCATTTCCATTATTTAATTATTCAATTAAAACAATTAAAATTTTCTTAACGTCATCTCATGTAAATCATTTCCTGTTACACCCCCTATTGAGACCCTTAGGAAACAATGTATTATATTTTAAGATAAAAATAGATTCCTTCCTTCTTAGATTATAATTTATACCTTCTGATGTATTAAATTCATCATTCAACTGCTCCAGAACTGTAGCTTGCAACCCCATAGGATCTCCACAATCAGCATAAAACTTGGGAATAAATATAAAACCATTGGTTGGATGCTCATAGGCATTAACCTCAGAAATAAATGTGCAGACTTTACAAGATCAGCAGGAATATGTACCTAACTTAGAAGATAGAGGTCGTGTACAAATGCTCTCATGACCATAACAAAGCATCCTCTTAAAAGAGGGAATAATTTTAAAACAAAAAGTAGGATGAGGCCCTACTATCTCCCTGATGTCATCATCTGCCATCAACACAGGCCAGTTCTTACATATAATGCCACAGATTGCATCAATATCATTTGTATGTGTCAAGGTAAGCCAACCCTGATGTCTATTATGTACCAAAGTAGATTTGGTGGGTATACTATTTGAGAAGTGGGGTCTTGCTCGATCATTATGAGCACTTTTATTATCACTAATGGCTCCTTCCTACACATCTTCACAGTAACCCCAATCTAGAAAATCAGTATGTAAACCCATTAAAGCAGCAGAGAAGTCTGTATCATCAGTGTGCAATCTGGACACCTATAGGAGTGCCTTTTTAAAATATTCTGATAAATAAACCCAGGATGCATGATGGTACAGTGTAACAAAGCATTCCTCCAACATGTTTTTTATAAAGTCAAGTCGCTAGGGTGCCATTGTCACATTTAATAAGTCGAATATCCAGAAAATCTATCTCATGAAACGAAACATGTTTAGTAAATCTAAAGAAGGATGTATGTAGTCTCTTCTAAATATATAATAAAATCACCCAGGATGTTCAATGGACCATCGCATAGCAAAAAAATGTTATCAACAAAATGCTTGTAATATTTAAAAAAAGGGGCATATTCATGTGTCCCAAAAACAAACTCCTCCTCCCAGTGTGCCATTGCAAGACTGGCGAAGCTGTTGGCACAAGCTGTGCCCATGGCTATGCCAGTCTTCTGTAAATAAACCTGTTCGCTAAAAGTC
This sequence comes from Protopterus annectens, assembly GCF_019279795.1. Lineage (NCBI taxonomy): Eukaryota > Metazoa > Chordata > Ceratodontiformes > Protopteridae > Protopterus > Protopterus annectens. The sequence continues at coordinate 1,418,859,795 of NC_056745.1, forward strand.
AAACATTATTTTCAAGAACAAGACTTAATAAAAAACAAATCAAAACACCATGTCATTTGAATAGTGTGCACCTTTAGAAAGAAACAGTCTAATAGATTCTACCCCTTCAACGTTGGGAATAACGGTGAACAATTTGCACACATCCAACGTAACTAAAAAACACTTAGAAATGTTGATGAACCCTAAAGAATCATATAAAGTGTCAAGAAAGTGTTGTGTGTCCCTCAATACAGATTTAGTTTATCTGCCATGTTGCAGGAACTGCACCTGCTTGTACGTAGGAAAGACAAATCGCTCCTTGAGGGAACGTATTTTGGAACATTATAGTTACATAAGAAGAGATAATGTAACAAGTGCATTGTATAGACATGTCAAGGATCATCCAAGTCATATTTTTAATTTCTTGGTTTTGCAATCTATCAATATTGGACCTCGTGGTGATGATATTGTTAATAAAGTAGAGGTAGCTGAGAATAGATGGATCACTACCCTTCAAGCACACAGGTATCCTGCTTTGAATGGCAAAATACCTTTAAGACCTATATTGAAGGAAGGGAATTGTTTTATTGATTCTTTCATGTGATTCGTTAATTGTTTAATTTTTTGATTATTAAAGGTTGTTTTCTCTTTGTTGTATTGTGGTCTGATAAAGTGCAGCTTGTAGGTACAAAAGCACTTACCAACTTTAGTTATTTTAATAAAATCTCAGTGATTTTATTTCTTGGCTGTGTTGAACAGTGTATTTTAGTTTTCTTTGTTTGATATTTTGATACCACCGTTCTTTTTTTCACTTAGTCTGCTTCGTTTACTTGGACTTTCTGTACATGTCATTACATAAAACAGTTTATTTACCTCTCAAGTATGTCTTTTTTCCTCCCTTGATGTCATTCTAATTCTAATATTGTGAAAAATTAGTCAATATGGAGAGTACAGGCATGCAGGTGTTATTCACTTATCTAGTAAACATTATTAAGCAAATTTTACAAACTGACTTGGAGTCAACAATCATGTCTAAGACATATGAAATGCAAAGTAAGAGTTAAAGTGGAACAGAAATGAGATAAAGTGAGATGACAGGATTAGGACAGAAGGGATTAGGATGTGTTAGATTGAAACGGATGACTAGCAGAATGTTGGGAAAAACAACAACATGTTGCTGGTGAAGAAAGGTGGTTGTACTCATTTTATTCCATGACTCCATTACTGCATTTTGTGTATGAGACCCACTAATCCAATAGTTTCTATTTAAAGAGGTCTTGTGGATTGACAAGACTTTATTTCAATTTGCAGGAAGTTCACAACTTTAATGCTATGACTAAATCTAAAATGTTTTTATGTTGGTCTGTGCGTGTGTGTGTGTGTGTGTGTGTGTGTGTGTGTGTGTGTGTGTGTGTGTGTGTGTGTGTGTGTGTGTGTGTGTGTGTGTGTGTGTGTGTGTGTGTGTGTGTGTGTGTGTGTGTGTGTGTGTGTGTGTGTGTATGTATGTGAAGGACTTCTAGAAGATTTCCAGTAGAGGGGCACACAGGTCATGGTGGATCGTACTGGTTTATAAGAGGCCATGGCAGATCATACTGCTTTAACAGTTACTGTAGAGAGGTAGTTCAAGGAGAAAAGCATTTTTGTGCTGGATGCAGTTTTCAAACGTAAATCTTGAAATTCCAAGCTGGGGAATTTTAAGATGGCATAATCTAATGACATCAAAAATAACTTTCCAGTGGATGTTTGCTATAAAATAAAAGGCCTCCTATTCCTCTGTGCAGGGCGATTTGACCTAAATGCTATTATAAAATGCTCTTACCTCTTGAGTTACCGTAACATGAGCATGAACAGCCATGACTGCCCCAGTTTGGATATACATGCACTAAGTCTGAGCAGCAAGCATTTTTGATTTGAATATCTACATGTGTCTGTTATACTAAACATAAGAAATGTTCTTTAGAGTTCCTGACATGCAAGGATTTGACATGTATTCTGTGGTGAATGGTTAAATGGAGGCAATCTGAGTAACACTGTTTTTTGTGCAGCAGTATGTGTGTCAACGGCAGAGTTTAGAAAAAGAGTAAAATGTAACGATTCCAAAGTACACAAAGTATAAAAAATGTTTCTGTAATGTGTATTCTAGCCTGGTCTTTTATAGGATCATAGGAAAACAGGAGCTTATTAGGTTATCGACCCAGACGTCATTTCAAGCCTAGTCATTTCATCCTATTGTAATACCATACACTAGTCAACACTGCATATTGTATTTATTAATGACTGTCCATGTTCAGGAGGGTTGTGAGTGCTATCCCGGTAAGAATTTACGGTGCCCCATTCACTCATCCAGGTTCCTTTTGAACAGTGTCATAGAGGTTCTCTGCTTCACATGAATTGGCAGCCTATTCCAAAGACATGGCAGTTGCTGGGAGACAAATCTGTCCATCCAGCACACCCTATTCAAGTGACAGGCCATATTTAAGTCTCTGGAATGGGTAGCCCTAGTCCTGTTTGATTTAAGGATGTGCAGTAAATTCATAAGGTTTGGGTCCAAGACTGCTCTGTAAGTAAGGCATAAGTCTCTTGTAAGAAGTCTATATGATACTGAGTGTAGTGACAGGGACTTTAGTTGGTCTATGTAAGGCATGTGGTGAAGTCCCTTGATCTTCTTAGAAACATCTGAGGTCTCTCCAATTGCTGCAGGTGCTTTGTACTGTACATGCCAAAAGGGGTGTTATACTCAATTATGGGCCTGAGTAGTGATGAGTATAGAGGGGTTATAACCTCCTTTGCTCTAGAGGTGATGCTTTTGCTAGTCAAGTGTGCTATGTAGAAGCCGTCCTTACAGTAGACACATGGTGGTCAAGGTCAAGGTCACAGTCAACTTGTCATCCCATATCCCTTACCACTTCATGGGTACTTAGGCTATTGTTGTTGATTTGATAGTGTGAAGGAACATTGTTTTTACTGAAGGGAATGATGATGCATTTCTTTGCATTCAGGCTGAGACCATGACTAAGACACCAGTAGTTGGTCTGTGTAAGACCCTCCTGAAGTATACTGACATCATTTGGGGATTCAATATTTGTACCCATTTGTATCCATAAACTTGGTCAGCCACAGCCCCTAAGTTTTGGCCTGAACTTCTGAGAAGTATATACTAAACAGTATGGAGCACAGCACTGACCCTTGTGGCACCCCGCTGGTGACAGGTCTGCTGGTTGATGTAGAGTCACCCACTTTGATAGCATGTGACTGGTTTGTGAGCCAGTTGGCAACCCTTCTTACAACAAAAGGGTTTCATACATTCAGTTTGCTAAGTTTATTGGTAATGCCTGAGTGTGGGATTATGTCAAAGGCCTTTGCCAAGTCGAGGTATGCTGTGTGCACAGATTTGCCCTCGTCAATGGCCCTGTTCACATTTTCAAACAAATCTATCAGGTTTAACGGGCAGGATCTGCCTTGATGAAGCCGAATTGGGTTGGCTCCAGGGTTTGGAGGTCGCCCATGTCTTTATTTATGAGGTCCATGATGATACATTCCATGGCTTTACAGATGAGGCTGGTCAGACATATGGGTCTATAATTCCCTGGGTCTGTTGCTAAGCCACATTTGTGGAGGGGAATAACTATTGCTGTTCTCCATTTCGCAGGAACAAAGTCAGTGGTTAGGATTGATTGAATAGGGTACTTAATGGTAATGCTAGCTCATGTTTTAGTTTGTTTAGAATAGATCCTGGGATGCTGTGTGGTCCTATACAGGCTGTGTTTTTTGCCTTAGAAAAGGCATTAATGACCTGATTTTCAGATGGGGAGAGTTGGGTGCAAGGTTTGTGATAAGCTTAGAGGGTATAAGGGTGTGAAATTTTCACCAAATCTGTCCGCTAACAGGTTTGTTATCTCTGTGGGATCAGTGTGTGTAATACCTTTAGTCACTAGTTTGGCACATTGTGGACCAGGTACACACAGACTGTATAAATCCACACAACCAGATCCGTCTTCAACATGGGGACGGCCAAATAAATAAAAAAAACAATTTATTAAATTGCAAACAGTTAAGCACTTTTGTTCAATATAGAACTTCCTCAGAACTAATTATCACACTCAGCCTCTACTATTTAAATATACAGCAATCAATCCTAACACCCTTTTTAATCACATGCTGTAGTTGTTGTTGTTGTTGTGTCTTTCGGCTTTTCCTGGTTAGGGGTCGCCACAGCGGAACTCCGGTCCGCTAATGATTGGTAGTTGATTTTTACGTGCCGAGTCACCAGCCCTGATGCACAACCTTCAATGAAGGTACGCCCATTCACACATATCTCCACGCAGAAGACGCTCTAGCTGAGAATCGAACCGGACAGCGTCTTACTGTGAGGCGACAACGCTACCGCAGCACCACCATGCTGTAGTTAATAAGCATAATTAAACACATTTTTAAAAATTAAAAAAATTTAAACGATCAAAAAAAATCTTCCATTCTCAATAATAACAGTCATAATCCATAATGCTTTAATTTTAAAATAGGGCTCAAGGAACAACTATAATTTAAGCCAGGTGGAAATGTGGCATTTAGCCTTATTTGCCATTGTAGTTCCTTAAGATCCAATTATTCATTCATGGTTCATCCCTAAGGATCCATTTTTATATAATCAATAACCATAAATCTAAAATCATGGATAGGATGTGCTGATACGTGCTTGAACAGTGCAGTGGTATGTTTTCCTAGTCGTTTGGATTTATACTAGTTTGGCACATGCTTGGGTCTTACCTTTTAAGCTACATATGTAGTTGTAAAAGGCCTTATGATTATTTTTGGCTGAGATTGCTAAGTTTTTCTCAAAAATATCCTTAGAGGATTTCACATCTTGTCTTATTTGCCTATTGAGGCAACGAGGGTACTTTTCCATTGTTAGGGCCCTCTCCTTAGTTTTCTTAGACAGCAACTTTCTGCATGTATTGTAAAGTTTGTTAATGCTGGATGTACACCAGGGTGGCTTTTTTTTTTTTTTTTTTTTACTTGGGGCTCTGGCTTTGATTCATTCTTGAACAGTTGAGTCTATACATTTATATAAGTGATTTTACATGGCTTTGTCTTTGCTTTGGTGTACTTACCACTTCCAGCTAGATGTGGGGCTTGGAATGCATTTATACCTTCCGCTAGGAAGGTATCATTTGCTTTGGTGAAGTTTTTTACTTTGACTTTGCCCTTTGTGAGTTCTGGTGTTAGTGCCAGTTTGAAGGTGACTGATTTGTGGTCAGATTTAACTTATGAGGGTCCAACAGCTGTGGTAGCACATCCTAGTGAAGGAACAGATAGAGTATGTTTGTTCCTCTTGTTGGGGTTTGAACTATTTGTTTCAGAGCATTTGAGTTAACAAAATCAAGGAACTTTTGCATTAGTGAGTTAGGGCTAAAGTAAGTTTCCCAGTTGATGGTGGGATAATTGAAATCCCCCATGACCAGAGTGTCTGGCAATATTTGAATTAACTCCAGTTTGGTCATGTAGGCCTAGTGCACATCATGATCCATGGAGGAAGATCTATAACCATCTATGACTTGAATGGGGTTCTTACCCATATTAATCTGAACTTGGAGTAACTCCATGGAGTTGTTCAGTCTAACTAGTCAGGAGATGAATTTATCTTTACTATAGATAGAAACACTGCCTCCTTTGGTCCTCACACATTTATTTTGCAGTCTGAAAGTATGGAAAGCATTGCAGCCTTGCAAGGATGGGGTGCTCTCTGGGGCCTTGAACCAGGTTTCTGTGACTGCAAAGACATCTACATTTTCCAGTGATAGAAGTGCTTCCAGGGTGGTGTGCAATTTTTAGATTTAAGCTCCTAGAGTTTAGCCACATAACTGTTATTTTTTTATGGTTGACAATTTTCACATCAGCAATTCTGTTTTCGAGACCTTGCATAAAAAGTCACTATGGGGGAGGCAAGAGCCTTTGCCAGTAGCTGAAAGCCTAGTGCTGCCAGGTGCAAACAGTCTCTGGCAAAGCAGCAAGGTTTGTTGACCATGTCATCCCAGGCTGACAGAAACTGGATCCCCTTTGAATGACACCAAAAATTAAGCCAATTATTGAAATTGATCATTTTTTGTTTATACTGTGGCATAATTCCAGGTGAGGTTAATATGCTGCTCAAAGCTAGGGATATAAGTGCCTGGGACACATACTCAGAGATCTCAATCATGTCTGTCTTCATATAGTCCAGTGAAGTACATCTCAGGTTGTTCACTCCAACATGAGCTATGAGAAAGTCATTATGGTACTTGTTGCCAAGATATCTGAGTACATGTGTGAGCTGATGAATCCTGGCACTGGACGGATAGCTGACTGTGACTTTCTCCTTATCTAACCTGGTGAGTGGGACATCCATGTATCTCACTATGGAGTCTCCAATGACAAGAAAATTTGATTTTTGAGTGCTATGCCTTAAGAACTTGGTATGTGAGACACTGGTGCTGCTATGTGTCTTGGGTACTGTGGGAACTGTGTTAGTTGTAGCACGCTTTTGTTTTAGAGGTCTATGGTGTTTTGATACGTTTTTTGAGAGTACCTCCACGTATGTTGATTTGTGTATTGGATGTGTACTATGTGTATGAGTAGTTGTATTATGTGCATGAGCAGTGGTTGGTGAGTTGACAACCTCTTCAGTGTTACTGTTTTGAGTGCGAGAGAGCAGGGATTCACGATTCTTGGTGTAGATACATCTCTCACACGTCGTACTAGAGTGAGCTATTAGTAGAGCTTTGTCAGTGTACATAAGGCAGTTGCTACACTGCCTCAGGAGACCCAAGTCAACAAGGCTGGCAGGATAAACAAGAGTAGTCCAAATGTCCATAATGCTAGGTTTGAAGAACTGTTATCACAAAGGGGGTGCTTTCTGGACTGATACAGGAGGTGCTCTGTAGATGGGTATTTCTGGCAGGGTTTTTGTCTTGTGGTTTAGTAGGTCTCATCTCACTAGCAATACTTCTTAGATCAGAAATTTACTAAGGATGAGGACTACATCAATGTATTACATCTTTATCTAAGAGAAAATTTGTCAAAATTATCTGTCTAGCTATGGCGCACAATTGTGTGGCAGTGCGCAGTGCTGCAGGATGCACAAATAAGGAGAAACCAGCTCAAATGCAGGGCTTAAATACCAGAAGCGAAAAACAAACAAACTTTTAAAAAACCCCAATGAGGGTGCTTACTCCAATCCCTGGACCAATCACCCATCACCACCCAGGTTCCAATCAGCACACTTCTCTCTCAAGGGTGCAGAAGGCCCTTTCCAATCAAAGATAGCTTGGAAAATGTGCTCAAAATACAACAGCCATTAAAACAGTTGCAGATGCAGCAAACCTGTATCTGGACTATGCAACAGCTACTAGCTACACTAATTTAGGTGGGAACACTAAAAAAATGTCTTAAACAGCAGAAAAACAGCAGTGAGACGCTAAAAATGTTTAAACAGCAGAAGAACAACAAGGAGACACTAAAGAATGTTTTAAATAGCAATAAAATTAGTTATTTAAAACACTGTTTGGCGGGAAAACAGAACAAACAAAACAGATGCTTTGCAAACAGTGAAAAGTAGCAACAATTACCTTGCAAACAGTGCAAATAGCAAAAAAGCTTTGCAGCAGTGAAAACAGCAATAAAATACAATTTAACAGGCACAGCAAGGCAGACAAATGCAGTACAAACAGTACAATTTAGTTTACAGATTTTAGCCAATATAACTTTCCCAGCAACTGATTGATTTTATTTTATTTTTCCTTTGTTAATCAGGTTAATTCCACTAGGCTAGTGGCCTTTTTTCAAAGAAGACCCGCAGTGGTATTTATAGTACATGGGGTAATTTTGCCAGGGCATTGAGAAACTTACCCTACCCTTCATTGTTGAGCAGGGCTCCTGTTTCACTGGTAGACTTTCTGTTTCTGTTCCAGGCACAGCGGTGGCCCAGAGAAGGAGGGAAAAAGAATCCTTGAATCATCAGGTGATAGTAGCGGGGAACTGTTTGTGAAAAAGGCAGTTGAGCATTTTGCAGATGAAATGGTTGTAGCAGAGAATGAAGGAGGTTTAAGCCTTCAGAACCTGCGGCAGTGAGTTAATACTTGTTGAGAAGGCAGTTGCACCTTTTGAAATGTTAAATGAAGTGGCAGAGTGTGACAGCAAGCAGAGAAAGGCATTTCAACATTCTAATTTAAATAAGGTTGAAATGGCAGGTGATACAGTGAAAGGAAAATCAGTTAAACCTTTCAGGGATTTGGAGGATTTATTTCAAATACACGGTGGTACAGCAGTAGCATTGTTGCCTCACAGCAAGAGGTTCTCCTGTTTGATTCATGGCTGGAGTGCCTTCTGTGTGGAGTCTGCATGTCCTCCCTGTGGTCAAGTGGCCTCCGAAAGACATGCGTGAATGGGCGTGCCTTTGCTGAAGGTTGGGCGTCGGGCTGGCAACTCAGCACCATAAAAAAATCTACTGCCAATCATTAGCGGACCGGAGTTCCACTGTGGCGACCCCTAACCGGGAAAAGCCAAAAAGACAAACATTTCAAATACAACTGTTTGAGGAGGATAAAGGAATGACAGAAGGATGTATTATTGCAACCTTGCAGTCAGGAGGATGAGGATGATTTATTTAGACACATACTTTCAGCAAATAAGTCAGAAAGTGGGAGAGCATTATTGTGCGGAGATATTATGGGCAAAATACAACATGAAGAAATACAGAAAATGAAAGAGAGAGAGGCAATCAAGAAGAAAACGTATGCAGACCATGAAAGAGATAGCTGAAAAAAGGTGGAAAATTATTCAGAAGTTAAGCAGAAAAAAGGTGAGGATTTATAATAAGAAGATAAAGAGATAGAATGATATGAGGTATGGGACAATGTAATTTTACTTTTGGGCACAAAAGCAAATAAGGAAAGAGCATTTATTTATTTGTGACATTAGTTTTGGAAGCAGGCATGTGATGGAAGACTTCTTGGGGGAATATGAAAAAAACATGTTATCCTTGGAATTTGTATATCTTTAAGGCATTTAACAGAGAGACTAAAAAGAAATTACTTATTCAATTCAGAAGAGATGTTGAAAAAATACTTTAAAGAGACATTTAAGTAAAATGTGTAAAATTGTGTTGGACATTACTAAAGTATATGACAATAGAAGATTATGGACTGGGGAATTAGACTGTAATGTTTTATAAATAGAATATGAAAATATTATGCATACTCTGAGTATTATAAATGATGAAGGGGAAAAGGGGGTTGTTAAGTATTTGAGACTCCCTAAAACCTGTTTTTGTTGTGGTAAGTCTGATTATTTAATTGAAAATTGTGATAAAAGGAAATGTATTTTATTTATTGTATTTATTTTACATTTGTTTACCAGGATGGTCCAATGGGACAGTCCCCATTTTCAGTGGAGGCCTGGGGAATAAAGCTCCAGCTTAAGCTTACATACAAAGTCAACACTTATGTTTGTGGAGCAATAAGACATAATACTAAACAAAAGTGTGTTAAAATGCTATAAATGTAACAATATGGACATTTATGGATGGATTGTGAACAAAGCAAAAATGAGAATGAAAGGGAAATAAATAGTTCCCAAAATGTACAAAAATTAGTACAAGAAAAAAGGAAGAATTAATAGAAAAGAAGAAGGGAAAAGACTCAGAATAGAGTAATGACAATTTTATAGACAAAAACAGGAAAATATATTGAAGAAGGTTCAGAAATAAGTGATGAAGAAGATGTAAGTTGGACATTTGTAAAAGAAAAAAAGAACTCAATAGGTAAAAGAGTAGGAGAAAGAAAAATAAAATTTATAGGAATTAACAAAAAGGAAAAGAAAAAGCAGAAGGGTTGAATGTTTAGTAATTACCAGTAAGGATATTAAAACAAAAGACAAGGGGGATGGATGTAGAATAGTGGTTTTGTAAACAGTATAAAGAACTGGGTTAGGAGAACAAGCATTCTAGACTGGTGCAGAAGAATTGATGCTGATATTCTAGTTTTGGAAGATACAAGATTTTTGGCTAAGAAAGAAAGGTTTCAAAGTGAATCATTATGGGGAGGTAATAGTGTATGGAGCTTGGCAGAGAAACATGTTCGGGCATAGGGATTCCGTGTAAGAAACATGTTAAGATATTAGATGTGACATTACTTAAAATGAGAAGAATTATAGTTCTAGATATTAGACGGAAGGAACGAGTATATCGAATTATTGCACATTTTGCTTGTGTAACAAGTAAAGAAAGAGAAAATAATTTAAAAATATTGGACTATGTGGCTATAAATATGGGCATCATAATTGTAAGATATTTTAATCATAATTTATGGGAAAAAAACAAAAAGGACAGTGGTGTGAAAAAATATTGAATCTACTTAAGTATGGTAAGCTAAATATTTGGAAAATTAATAAATGGACATATAGCAGAGGAGAACACAAGTTGCATTGTCATCAAAGATCCAATATGATTGCAGCTGCTTATGCATTATGATTTTAAGTGTTCAGTAGATTTAAAATATCTAGTTTCTTGCAAGGGCAGACTATGAACTTTTCTGCATGGTGTGTATGTTGGTAAAGTTCCATAAAACTGATGCAGAATGTTTATTGCTTATCCATTAGATAAGGTTGGTGATGGTGGGTGTTAATTACTAATGGTATTATTGGTATATAACTCACAAAGTGTGATTAATGTGAATGTTATAGGATTTTAATTGAACAGCAGCCTATGGGCAGTAAAATTGTCACCTGTTTAAAGAAGAAAGTCATCAACAAATCAACAGTAGTGACAACATTTTGAGAGTCTCTATGAGTGGCTCATTGTTTTGGAATATGGTATGAGAAAAAAATAGCTGAATTTGTCAGCAGTAGCTTTGTTAGTATTATTTATTGCACTGGTAACAGTGTCTTATAGGCACTGAATAGTTGTCTTACAAATCTCTCAAGACTGTCTGACAAGTGATGGGTGATGTTAGGAGACAAGTGAAATCTTCAAGAGATAACATTAGTCTTGTATGTACTGTGATCATGTGCTATTCTGCTTTTGACATATGATATTCATTGTTTCTCTCTGTTTTTTATTCTTTTAAGACATAATAATCAACACATTCTGATATTTTCTATTGTAGCAGTAACCATGTGGGCCATTTATTTGTAGAAAGGTCTTTGTTAAAAATAATTCAGAGTTTCATTATTGCTTTTAATGCTAAGTTTAGGTGACTTGCTATACTTAACTTTCTGTTTTTGTAAGGTTTGCAGAACAAGTAACTTGGAAATTAATATATATCACCCCACCAATGTGAATCAGGGGATGTGGTTGCTGACACTATCACAGACTGCTGTGGTTTAGGTATATGGATGGAATCCCATGTAGTGAAAGCAGGAGTGCAATCTTTACAGTGTTGTGGAATTTGTTGGACAGTCATTATCTTGTAATAAGAGTATCTGCAAAGTTTTCAGCCTTATGATCAGGACCAGAGATTAATTGTCTAAGGCTGTATAATCTGTGACTGTCCATGGTTGCTATAAACTTTTTACATCTCCCATTATACAGCTTGTGACTATCGTCACAATTGCATGAATTAACCAGCTTGCATGAAGTATTTATATTTTCCATTTTTGACAAAACTGGCACTAATGCTAGAGTGATATGAATGCAGAAAGATTTCTATGATTTCTAACTCAATCTTTGAATAATCTGGGAAATTATAAATGCATCAAACCAGCATATAATTAATTTGCTTATGGTTGTATAACATTTTACCATAAGAGATTCACTTTTTCTGGCCAATGTCAGTTGATTTAAATTTAAGATGGTATTTAGACAACTGACGGTGAGAATTGCTACTTCTCCAACATATGTGTTAGATTGTCAGTGCTGAAACATGTATAGAAATTCATCTGTAAGTTTCAAACAAATTTCTCTGAAGCATATAATATGTGGTTTGAATTTGATGATACAAGTTTGACATTGTGCTACTTTCTTACTGCTGGTCTTTGAGACTATTTAGCCTAATAATATATACTGAAACAATAATATTTCTGGCACTACAAAGCCTCTAGTTATACATCCCCTGGTCCTGCATACATATTGAATCTGATCATCTTTACACCTAGTTAGATCTGAACTATTTACAGGTTTTAGAGGTTCTGTGTATGTTTATTATACTGAAAAAATAATAACTTATGGTCTGTTTGTATATATTACTTTTTACTCTCCTTACATTTTTGGTCAGTGGCATATTATAGTCTTTGGCGAATTTATTTTTCATGCTGTTGTTTCATTGTTTAATCCAAGTCTTTGTGATCTCTATGACTTTAGGACACCAGGCCTGGCAATAACTGCTTCTAGCATTCTTGGAAATTCTTATGCGTTGTTTCAGTAATGCTGCTTATCCAGTTTTGCCTCTGCCACCCCCTTTTCATTTTGCTTCCAATCTTTCCCAGCGTCAGTATCTCCACTAGTCATTTCTGTCTTGGCATTAAGTATCCAAAGCAAATGAGTTGTAATTTTATTATCAGATCTTTCAGTAAACAGTCTAGGGTTATTTCATTAAGTATTGGCAGATTTGACTGACGTTATGGTCTTGCAGTCCAAAGAATTCCCACAGTTCAAAAACATCAGTTTGCTCTTACTCAGACTTAGTTACAATCCAGCGCTCACAGCCATATGTTATTAACAGGAAAACTACAAGTTTGATTATAAGAGTCTGTTGACATTGAGATGTCTTTGCTTTCTAAAATCTTATCCAAATTTTCAAATAGATTTTCTATTAAGATGCAAGCATCTTTTATTCTTATGTCTGCAGCCACCTTCTACAGGGATCTTTGAGCCCTGGAAAATAGAAGCTATCATTGCTTCAACTTCCATCCCGTGTATTTGCAAAGAATTAATAGAGCTAGATGGCATCATTTTCTTTTATTTTTTTTTTCTCTTTCTTTCTGTTTTTCTTTCTATGTTAAGCATTTGTTGTTTCAGCTTTTTGCTGTTATCTATAGGCTTTTTAATTAAGCTATCAGGAGAGTATTTCTGCATATCTGAGGTTATTAATATTGTTCCCAATAATTTGGATTCCAGCATCTAATTCATGTAACTCAGCATTCTGCATGATATAGTCTATAAATTTAATAAGCATGGTAAAAATATATATCTTTGTACAGCCTTTCCCTAGTCTTGAAACAGTCATTTATTCCATATATATTTCTAACTGTTGCCTCCTGTCCTGCATATGAATTCCTTAACAGGCAGATAAAGTGATCCAGTAATCCCATTTTAAAAAAAAAAAAAACTGCCGTAGTTTGTGTTACAAACTGCCAAACATTTTAAAGTGGTCAGTTAAGTAGAAGTAATTATTTTCTTGTACTCTCTAGCGTTCTTTATTATCTAGTGGAAGTTAGCAGTCTGGCCATTTCTAAAACCAGCTTGCACATCTGGCTATTCTCAGTGCATATATTGCTGCAGTCTAGTTTGCAGTATCTTAAACATTACTTTCTGAAGCAAGTACAATTGCTTGATAGTTTGAACACTATTTAGCATTGATCTTTTTAGAAATTGAAATATCAATTGACATTTTCCGTTGTAGTGGCCACTTTTGTGCTTACCAAAATTTGCTGACAAATTCCAGACAATAATGTCACCATCATTTTACAGGATTTAAAAAAAATCACCTACAATTCAATTACTTCCTATTGCCATGTTATTAACAAGTCTTTCCATGGTTAATTTAGATTTAATCTCCAAGACATCTGGCCCTAGCTCTGAGACCATACCACTGCACATATCAGTGATGTCTGGGTCTTTATATACAGTTATTCTGTATATTTGTAACACCTGTTTCAGTATCTTCTGCTTCCACTAGGCTTCTCCCATCTCTGTCTTTTATCAGGCCCATTTCCATCTGGAAGTTTCCATTCATATTGCCAGTCTTCTTGGGGAGCTCTCCTAACTTTCAAAGTTTATTATCTTATTTATGTATTTATTTATTCATTCATTCATGCATTTATTAATTTATTTTTACAATATTCATATGCATATATCTCCTTATTTCTTCTTCCTGTTGTCTGAAACTCTGCATTCAGTTTGATATATTTTCTCCACTCTGCATTCAGTATGACATATTTTGTCCATCTCCATAGTTTTGCTTGCTTTTTTCCCTCAGTTAATTATAAAGCCTCTACAGACAGCCACTTTGCTTTCTTAGAAATTTTCTTTATCTTCTTGACAGTATCATGAGTCGCAATGTACTTTAGGCAGTCAAATGTCATAAATCTGTTCCTCAGTTCTACTACATTCTCATCTGTAATATTGTTGAGCTTGTAGGGTCTAGTTCACGTTGTCGTAAGCCAACAATATCGAATACGATATTGTCGGCATGACAATGTCAAAAGTTCAGAACATCGTGCAGGTAAACGGAAATTTCCTTAAGGGGGAGATTTCCATTTACCTCAATGTACTGCAGTCTCAGAGTTGGTATATTTAAGTAGGGGGTGTGGGGGGTGCAAAGGGACTTGCCCCCTACCTACATTAGTTTTTTTTTTATTGATTTTTTTTTACGTTATTTGATATTTTACTACTTCGATCAATAAAATTTGACCTTTATTGATATGATGTAGTAAAATTTTGATAACATGATATAGACGCGAGCTTGTACATACTTGGCCTGAAGGCTTTTCTTCTTTCCTTTAATTTAATTTTTAAACTCAATAATAAGAAACCGATGGTCTGAGTCATGTCTTGTTTTTGATGACTGTACAGGGCTTGTCCATCTCTAACTGTAAATTATATTTCAGTCTGAGTTCGGTTTTGATCATCAAGTGATATCCATGTGTAATACCACCTCTTAGGCTATTGAAAAACAGTGTCTGCTATGAGCAGTGATCTATTTTAACAGGATTCTATGAGTCTGTGTCCCACTTCACGTGTATTCCAAGGCCAATCTTTGCCAAATTCCTGCTGTACTTTCACTACCATATTTAGCATTCCAGTCACCTATAAGTACTATAATACCTTTTCTGGTGTTTGTCCAGAAGGTGCTAGAGAACCTTATAAATCTAGAAAACTTCATAGTCTTTAATATGAGCAGATGGAAAATGAACATATATAAATTTAATATTGAATGACTTACATATGAGTGATTGAAATTGTGCTATCATTTTGGGGATAACAAAGTGCTGCTTTTGATACACTTTTAACTCCCAGGGCTACTCCATTTGTATCGCAAGAGTTTTATCCACAGTAGAAGACTGGAAGATTAGCTGATATAAAATTATAAATTCCAGTTCATTTTATAGGTCCATAGGTTCATAGGTAGGTACTAGGCTATTGGCCCTAGGGCCTATATAAGCCTAGCCAAAAAGGTACCCTGGCTTTCGCCACCCAAGAAAATTATTTTCCTTTGCCCCTGTCGAGCAGAGCCACAGAGGTGATCCCCAGGGGGAATTTCCTATTTCCCATCCAATCATCAAGATTTTTCTTGAAGAGTGCTAATGAGGAGCTCTGTTTGACATAGGTAGTCTGTTCCAGAGTATGGGAAGTCTCTGGGACAGGAATCTCTCCCTCCAGCATGTTTTGTTTATTGTAGTGACAAAGTTAAGGTTCCTAGAGCATGTAGCTCGGAGGGATTGGGATTTCTTTAAGTGGAGCATGTCCAACAGCTCTGGGTTTGACATAACTTTGTATGTTAGGCAGAGATTGCCTCTGAGAAGGTGATATATGATGAAGTAAAGCTGGAGTTTTTTGAGACGGTCTGCATATGAGATCTGTTTCAGGCCAGTAATCCTCTTTGAGAGGTATTTCTGTGGCCTTTTCAGTTGTTGAAGATGTCTTGTGAGGTACATACCAAAAGGGGCATTGTACTCTATAATGGGTCTAATGAGTGACGAGTAGAGGGGAACAATGACCTCTTTTTTCCTGGATGAGAAACCTTTTGTAATGAGGTGTGACACGTAGAAGGATTTCCCGACTACTGTGGTGATGTGATTACCAAAGGAGAGACTACTGTCCACCTATGTCCCAAGGTCTCATCACATTTTTGGTGTTAAGTAGACTACCACCTATGTGGTAGCTCATGGGTACAGAGTTTTTACCAAAGGGGATGACAATGCACTTTTTGGCATTGAGCTTGAGGCCATGGCTTTGACACCAGGCATCTGTCTCCGTGAGGCCCTTTTGTAGGATTTCCACATCATTAGGAGTTTCAATTATGGCTCCTAGTTTGCAATCATCTGCGAACTTCATTAGCCAAAGACCTTCTGTGTTAGCCTGTACTTCAGACTGTACCCTGTGGTACTCTACTTGTCACTGGTCTGAAGTTGGATTTGGAGTCTGCTACTTTCACAGTGTGGGTTCTGTCAGTGAATCAGTTGGCAACCCATCTTATGACATAGGGATTTATACCTAGTTTAGTGAGTTTATCTATAATTCCAGAGTGGGGGATGGTGTCAAAAGCCTTGGCGAGATCTAGATAGGCTGTGTGAACCACCTTACCCTCATCTACGGCTTTGGTGACTGCTTCAAAGAAGTTTAGGAGACATGATCTGCCTTTTACACTAATTCCCAAGATGACAGTTATACCTGTCAACCTCTTAGTGCAAGAATTGGGGACAAACCCAAAAAATAATAAGGGACAAAGGTCCAAGATCAGAACACATTCTAAATACTTCTCTTCTATGTTTAAAAAATTACTAGGATAACAGGTTTGCATTAGCAGGCTTTTTCTGAAGGATATGAAGTTTGAAACATAGATGTCAGCCATTATTTACTGGCTGCAGTCCTCAACAATTTATATGTATACAAACATACGTACACATAAAATGACGCACAAAACTAGTTAGCTCTTATGTTCCAATTCTCAACAGTATATAACTGTTTTTTACATCCTACTTTCTTTTGTAGATAGTTATTCTGTCATCTTTAATGCAGTTGGGTCCTAACCACTAGAACAATCTGTTCTTGTTCATAGGTTCATAGGTTCATACTAGGCTATCTGCCCTAGGGCATTTATAAGCCTAGCCAGAATGTGTTTGGCTTTCGCCACCCATTTTAAATTTATTTTGCTATGCCCTTTTTCGAGGTTAGTATACTGTGCCTCTGTCTAACAGTGACACAGAAGTGATACCCGGGGTAAACCTACGATCTCCCATCCACTCATCAAGATTCCTCTTGAAGAGAGTCAATGAGGGACTCTGCCTAACCTGGACTGGGATTTTATTCCAGAGTGAAGGGAGCCTCTGGGTTATGAATCTGTCCCTCCAGCATGTCCTATTTATTTCAGTGCTGAGGTTCAAGTCTCTCGAGCGTAGCTCGATGGGATTTGGATTTTCTGAGGTGCAGCATGTCCATTAATTCCGGGTTGGACATGGCTTTATACGTCAGGCACAGATCACCTCTGAACAGGCGGTATGCCACTGAGTAGAGCTGGAGTTTCTTTAACCGGGCAGCATATTGCATCTGTTTGAGCCCTTTGATCCTCTTGGTGAGGTACTTTTGGGGTCTTTCCAGTTGCCGCAGGTGTCTGGTAAGGTACATCCCAAAAGGGGCATTGTACTCAATTATGGGCCTGATGAGGGATGAGTAAAGAGGCACGATGACCTCCCCTTATCTAGATGTGAATCCCTTCATGATTAGGTGGGCTATATAAAATGTTTTTCTAACCACTTTGGCCACGTGGTTGTCAAATGAGAGATTGCTATCAACTTGGGTCCCCAGGTCCCTAATTACTTCTTCTGTACTTAATGGATTACCACCTATTTGGTAATTTGTGGGCACTTTGTTTTTGCCAAAGGGGATGACTATACACTTTTTGGCATTTAACTTGAGGCCATGGCTCTGGCACGAGTTGTCTGTTTCTTTGAGGCCCTTTTGGAGGATGCTTGTGTCGGCTGGAGAGTCGATTATGGCGCCCAGTTTGCAGTCATCTGCGAACTTGGTCAGCCACAGTCCTTCCGTGTTGGCCTGTACCTCCGAGAAATATATACCGAACAAGAGAGGTCCCAGGACCGAGCCTTGTGGGACACCACTTGCAACTGGTTTGGAGTCTGACATGGCTCCAGCAATTCTAACCATGTGGGTTCTGTCCTTGAGCCAGTTTGCAATCCATCTAGTGACATAGGGGTTTATATTTAAGCTGGTGAGCTTATCTATAATGCCCGAGTGGGGTATTGTATCGAAGGCTTTTGCGAGGTCCAGGTAGGCTGTGTGTCCATTGCTTTTCCCCAGCAGTATGCTGGACACCTTCAGACCTGAGGGCCTCATCTTCCAATGTCAATTTGACATGTCTCTAGTTGCTTTTATCAGTATGGATTTCTTGACAATAATACTAATGTGGATTTCCTTTACCTTTTCTCATGGCCATATTTGCTTTGAATTCTCTGCTATGATTTGCCTGTCTTGGGTGGCCCTATGCAGTAGAGCTTATAGCGTCATTGAAATACACAACTATTTTCACTGTAACAGAGTAATGATCCAGAAGGGGAATTTATATATAATTTTTTTTATTTTATTTGTGTGTGTTATAAAAGCTGACATAGACATTTAAGCCTTCTTTTGCCTTCCCACAAACTTTTAAGGTCATACTAGCTTTGTCAGTCACTTCCTGGGTAGAAAAACTGAAGGAAGCAAGATATTTGTGTGCCATGTTTTATAAATAGGTCTGCCTGTCTAGGTCCCCCTAACAGTTGTCACTCAAGACTGTAACTACATGCCCCAATTGGTATCTTATAGGTTCATAGGTTCATAGGTTGGTACTAAGCTATCAGCCCTAGGGCCTATACAAGCCTAGCCATAACAATTCTCTGGCTATTTCTTCCCACACTATTTACTTCCCTGGACCCCTGTCTAACAGGGTGACTGACGTGATCCCCGGGGTGAATTGCCTTTCTCCCATCCAATCGTCAAGGTTCCTTTTGAAGAGGGCCAAAGAGGAACTCTGCTTGACATGTATGGGCAATCTATTCCAGAGTCTGGGGAGTCTCTGGGTCAGGAACTTATCCCTCCAGCATGTTTTGTTTATTGTGATGACAAGGTTTAGATCCCTGGAGCGTGTGGCTCTGAGGGATTGGGATTTCTTTAAGTGTAGCATGTCCAACAGCTCTGGGTTTGACATGGCCTTGTATGGTAAGCAGAGATCGCCTCTGAGTAGATGATATGCGACAGAGTATAGCTGGAGTTTTTTAAGGCGGTCAGTGTAGGGCATCTGCTTTAGGCCTGTGATTCTTTTAGTGAGGTATTTCTGCGGCCTTTCCAGTTGTTGCAGATGTCTTGAGAGGTACATACCAAATGGGGCATTGTATTCTGTAATGGGTCTAATGAGGGATGAGTACAGTGGGACAATGACCTCCTTTTTTCTGGATGAAAAGCCCTTAGTGATGAGGTGTGCCACATAGAAGGATTTCCTGACTGTTGTGGCAATGTGGTTATCGAAGGTGAGACCACTGTCCACCTGTGTCCCTAAGTCTCTTATCACACTTTCAGTGTTTAGTGTACTGCCACCTATATGGTAATTCACAGATACATGTTTTTTCCCAAAGGGGATAACTATACATTTCTTGGCATTGAGCTTGAGCCCATGGCTCTGGCACCAAGCATCTGTTTCTGTAAGGCCCTTTTGTAGAGTATCCACATAATTTGGGGTTTCAATAATGGCTCCCAGTTTGCAGTCATCTGCAAACTTTGTTAGCCAGAGTACCTTAGTGTCGGCCTGTACTTCAGAGAAGTAGATGCCAAACAAGAGCGGTCCCAGGACTGAACCCTGAGGTACTCCACTTGTCACTTGTCTGGAGCTGGATTTGGAGCCGGCTACTTTTACAGTGTGGGTTCTATCAGTAAGCCAGTTAGCAACCCATTGGGTGACATAGGGATTAATGCCCAGCTTAGTAAGTTTATCTATGATTCCAGAGTGGGGGATGGTGTCAAAGGCCTTGGTAAGGTCTAGATAGGCTGTGTGGACCACCTTACCCTTGTCCATGGCTCTGGAGACTGATTCGAAGAAGTCAATCAGGTTCAGGAGACAAGATCGGCCCTTCACGAACCCAAACTGGGTGGGGTCCAGTGTTTGAAGGTTGCCAATGTCTTTGTTTATAAGTGATAATACTCTCCATGGCCTTGCAGATAAGGCTTGTCAGACTGATGGGACGGTAGTTTCCGGGATCCAAGGTGGATCACCCCTTGTGGAGTGGGATAACTGTAGCTCTGCGCCTCTCAGTGGGCACGAAACCTGAGGTGAGGCTATGATTAAACATGACACTTAGGTGAGGTGCCAGTTCATATTGTAGTTCATGTAGTACACAGCCCGGGATGTCATCTGGTCCCATGGATGCTGTATTCTTAGCTTTGGAGAGTGCATTTTTTACCTGTGTGGCCGTTATTACCGGAATTTGGCAATCTTCCGGTATTGAGATGGGCCATTTAGGGGGTGAGAGGGGGGTGAAGTTTGCACTGAATTGATCTGCCAGGATATTGGCAATATCCTTGGGATCAGTATATTTAATGCCATTCTGTTTTAGCTCAGAGCAGATCTGAGCATTGCCATTTAGATTCTTGACATAGTTATAGAATGCCTTGTGGTTGTCTTTGGAACCTTTGGCAATTTTATTTTCGTAACTAGCTTTGGAGGATTTTATGAGGGATCTCAGTTTCTTACTGAGGCTGATAAGGGAGTTTTTTGCATCCTGGGATTTTCCTCTTTTCTGCAACAGTTTCTTACTTTTGTTGTAAAGTTTGTTTATGGCAGGGGACCACCAGATTGGCTTCTTTTTTTTGGATGAGAGCATCTTGGTTCTATTTGGGATGGCATAATTCATGCATGAGTGGATGTGCTCGTACAGTGCCTTAGTGTAGGTTTCAGCAGTTGAACTTTCAGTTCCCATCTGCATGGGTGTCATGAAGTTTGTCACTTCTGACTTGAGTAGTATGAAGTTGGCTTTGGAGAAGTTTTTTATGGAGGTTTCCTTACTGGGGGGAGGGGGTGGGATGTGGATGTTAAGGGTGATTAGCTTATGGTCAGACCTGACTAACGAGGGGGTGACCATAGGTGTGGAGCATCGATTTCCCATGTTGGTAATGACCAGTTCTAGGATACTGGAGCCCCTGGTGGGAGTATGGATTAGTTGATCCAGGGCATTGGAATTTATGAATTCCAAGAACCGTTGGGCAAAGGTGTTGGTACATGAGTAGTTTTCCCAGTTAATGGCAAGGTAGTTAAAATCACCCAGTATTAGGGTGCGTGGTTCTATCTTAATATTTTCCAGTATGTTTAGAAAGGTGTAGTGAGAATCTTGGGGTATGGTGGGGTATCTGTAGCAAGCTACAATTTGGATTGCAGTCTTACCTAGTATTAGTTGCACCTGGAGAATTTCAGACGCATTGTGTTGGGCAACTAGCCTGGTGGTGTGAATATCCTTGGTGAATGTTGACACTCCTCCACCTTTAGTGTTTCGGTCCTGGTTTGGTGGCCGAAAAGTGTGGTAAGAGTTGTAGCCTGGTATTGCAGGGCTGCTCTCTGGAGCCTTGAACCAGGTCTCAGTTACTGCACAGATATCGATGTTCTCCATTTTTAGGAGTGCCTCGAGAGAGTGCATTTTGAGGTTTAGACTTCTAGCATTGAGTAGCATTACCTTCAGATTTTGTGTGCTTGTACCTGTTACGGTAGTGGTTTTGTCCTTTGAACTTTGCCTAAAAAAGGCACTATAGGGGTGGCAAGAGCCTTAGCCAGTAACCTGAATCCCAGGAGTGACAGGTGCAGACCATCTCTGGCAAAGCATCGTGTTCTGTCAATCATGTCGTCCCAGGCAGACAGATACTGGATCCCCTTTGAATGACACCAGAAGCTTAGCCAATTGTTGAAGTCAATAATTTTGTCCTTATATTGTGGTATCATTCTGGGTGAAGGCAGGATGCTACTCAGGGCTAGGGTCATACCTGCCTGGGCCACATGATCCGAGAGCTCTTCCATGTCTCTTTTCATGTAGTCCAGGGAGGTACGTCTCAAGTCATTCACTCCAACATGGACAATGACAGAGTCATATCTGTACTTGTTGTGGAGTGACTTGATTGCATGCATTATGTGACGGATCCTGGCACCCGACAGGCAGCTGACTGTAATTTTCTCCTTGTTCAACCTGGTGAGAGGGACATCAGTGTGCCGGACTATAGAGTCACCTATGACTAAAGTGTTAGGTACATTGTCTTGCCTTAGGGGCTGTTGCTGGGTGGCACACTGGTGTTGTGAACTATGTGACACTTTGGTTGTGATTGGTGTTTGTTTGCGTTTCAGCTTCAGAGGTCCTTGGTGCTTGGGCAGGTTACAGTTAAGGGCCTCTGCATATGTGGATTTAGTGTTGCTATATGTGGGTGTTGGTGGTGTGGGTTTAGAAGGGCTATGTGTTGCTTGAGGTGTAGTGTGGGTGTTAACCTTCTCCTCTTGACTGTCCAGCACAATCTTGGGTGGAGAGAGCTTTGCTTCTATTTTGGCTATGTAAGTGCATCTCTCACAGGTTGTAGTGTTGGGTGGTAGGAGGAGAGGGTTGTCGTGTACATGAGGCAATTGCTGCATTGCCCCAATATGCCCAGATTCACCAGGTGGACAGGAGAAATCACCGGAAGCTGACCCTTGGACATGCCTGGTTTGGTGCTTTTTTTTTTTTTTGTAAAGTACAGGAGCTGTTTTCCCTTACCTTAGCAAGGTACTTTGCAATTATAGGCTCCTTATTAACAAGGAGAGTTGAGTGCTTGTATCAGTTTAAGGCTTCCTAGTGCTTTCCAGCACTACTGCTGAAAAAGATCAGGCTGGGGACTGATATCTGCCTTTTACTATTTCCCAGACTCCCATTCATGTTATAAATGCCTTCAGCAATTATTTGAAAATGTACTATTATGATGGATACACATACATGCAATTTGACTTTCCTTGATACTGAGTCCCATCCAGGCCAATCCAACAAAAAGTACTGTCATTTTTGATAAGTCTGCAGGGCTAGCATTAAATATGATGGAGTGGTCACATCCTAAATGTTTGGGCATGCCCAGTTTAATATTTCAAAATGCAAGGCATTTTTCAATTATTTTTGTGTTAACTGATTTCACTTTCTGTCTGTTTGGATGCAGTGACATCTCAGTTGCTTTCCATGATTTTTGTTTCAAGGTAAATAGAAAATGCAGGTCACACCCTCTTCCTGGAGTGGCATAAGTCTGTGTTACTTAGGTTATTGTCATGTATAATCAAAACTTTTCTTTTTATCTATAATTCTGCATGAAAAAGCTGTGTTACTTCTTCTGCTGCACACAGTAATACTGGATGTCAATGCCATTAGCTCTTGATATCCATAATGCTTGGCGGTTTTGAAAAAAAAATTCCAAACTTTTTACGCTTTCTTTCCTTAATATCTGAAGCGATTAAGGATGCAGTGTTTAGTATTTTAACAATGTTTTTACGTGCATCCTGTGTATATCACTTTGTTCATGAATTAACCGTTCTTACATTGATTTTTTTATTATTTCATTACTTCAGTGGAGGAAGCACCATCACAGCACATGGAACCCACCTGACGTCACTCCCATCTGCACGGATGCTGATTCATGTACCCCAAAATGGAAGGAATTTCACAGTTGTAAGTGTGTGTGCAGCCTGTCTGTTATTTATCAACGTTCTTATTGCACTTATAGATGTTATTAAGTTTATCAAAACACTGTTTGCATAAATGTCTTCTGTATGATGACATGATTCATTCCATTAATGTGAACTTAACAGACTGTAATGATAGATACAAACTCATACGTGGGAAGTGTGAGAATCTTATGCAGTTTGACAATTACATCATTGTGTGCGTATACAAAGGAATGAAACAAGCATGCGGAGCTGATAAATGAAAGGAAAATAACAATAGATCTGCATTAGAAGTAATCTGGAGAGAGGCAGAACTTAAAATATGGGCCCCAAAAGAAAAACACAAAGGAAAGAACAGGACTTGAAACCTTTATATATTTTTAACAACATGCACGAGTAACAAAAAAATAATAATTAAATGACAGCATGGTTTCGTGGGATTTATTAAAAATACATAACTCTCCCAGTGCACTAGGTTTTCCTTACAACCAGCCTGCTGTTTAGTAGTTTGTAGAATAGACTACAGTCAGACTCTAAAACAGTCACAGAAGTTCATATTGCAGGTTAGGAATAAGGACATTGACTCCAGTGGCTTTTCTGGATTTTTGTTATAGTGAGCTACTAATCTGCTTACAGATATTTCAATAACAGAAAATACTTCTGGGAAATAATATAAAGTGTTGTAATTTTACTCATGGAGTTACGTTTCATTGACATGTAGAGAAGCTCAATTCTACACTGAAATAAGTCAAAAGGACTTTGATTACAATGTCTATAATCTGCAAAATGGAAACAATTCTCTATTGACTAGCTTCCCGGTTAACCCAGCATCCAGCTAGTTCCAAGATTGCTTGACTGTTTACACCTTCTTTTTAACGCATGCATTTTTGCTTCATGAGTACATCTCTCTGCAGTCTCTGCCTGTATTTTTTTTTCCCCAGAGATCTTCACAACTGCAGTAGAAACATACCCTCACTTAGGATGGGGCTTAAAGTTTGTTAGAAACATTACTATTATTACAATTTGAAACAGCTTCTCCTCTGGACTTAAAATTGAGTCCCTAGGATAACACTCTCCTGAATTTCATCAGTTTTAGTAGATGTTCTCAGTAGCAGATGTTAATGTGCAGAAAACATCTTCTGCTTGGAGTAACAGCGTCACAGCACTGAGCTAGTTCACAGCTCCTATAATTCATGCCAGAACTAATGTCATTTAATCGGTTCATACAGCAAGCAGTTTTCTTCCTAGAGTAAGAACTCAAAGCAGGACGTCCAGTACCTCAATGATTAGAGCTTTTTCTATAAGGTTTCAGGGTTCAGCTCTAACCTGATCAGTAAGTGTGTGTGTGTGTGTGTGTGTGTGTGTGTGTGTGTGTGTGTGTGTGTGTGTGTGTGTGTGCGCGTGCGTGCGTGCGTGCGAGTGTGTGTGTGTGTGCGTGCGTGCGTGTGTGCGTGTGTGCGTGCGTGTGTGCGTGTGTGTGTGTGTGTCTGTGAGTGCGTGTGTGTGTGTGCGTGCGTGCGTGCGTGTGTGTGTGCGCGTGCGTGCGTGCATGTGCGTGCGTGTGTGTGTGTGTGTGTGTGTGTGTGTGCGTGTGTGTGTGTGTGTGTGTGTAAATTTTCACAATTTCCCTGTGTTTTCATGGGTTTCCTTTTGGTACTCTGGCTTCCTCCCTCTCACGAAAATGATGTTGGCTGACTGGCTACTCTGAGCCGTTCCTGTTATTTTGCTTACTCTTGTCTTTTTAACCTTTTGCCTTTGACTGAGAAAGTTGCAATTTTTGCAGGGCCAGTTGGTGTACCTGATTAACAAATACATAAATTAAAATTAAAGATTTACAGACATTGGATGTGTACCGGCAAATTAGATACTATACGGAAAGAATCAAAGACATTTGAAAAACTGCCCAACTATTTTTTCATAAAAGATGATCCAGACCTACATTATAACAAAACAAACTTTAGAAATGTGATCATCCTGTTATTGGCTTTTGTTATAAAATTAAAATGAAACTCCACCGTGCATTATTGTAACATATTCTGCAACAGCCTTTGTCGTATTTTTGTATGTTATGAATGCCTCATCTGCTGGATATATTTGAAGATGCAACTTGGTCTTCTCTTGAAATGCTTACTGAACCGTGTAAGTCAGAGATACTCACTGTAGAAATAGGAAAGAGGTTAAAAAGAGACTATATCAAGTGATTTCCTTTCATGGTAAATGCCTCCACAACTGTATAGTTAAGGAATGATCTCATCAAATCTGAAAACTACTCATGTACCAACTCCTTAGCTCAACGCTTTCTGGAATTCATAAACTCCAATGCCCTGGATCAACTTATCCACACCCCCACCAGGGGCAACAATATCCTAGACCTAGTCATTACCAACACGAGTGACCGGTGTTCCACACCTGAAGTCAACTCCTCGTTGGTCCGATCCGACCATAAGCTAATCAGCCTTGATATCCACATCCCGCCCCCACCCCCCATTAAGGAAACCACAGTACAAAATTTCTCCTAAGCCAACTTCATGCTTCTTAAGACAGAAGTGGTGAACTTCAATGCACCCATGCAGATGGACAGTACAGTTACAACTGCTGAATCCTACACAAATGCACTCTGTAATCCCAAACAGAACCAAGATGCTATCCTCCAAAAAAGGAAGCCAATCTGGTGGTCCTCTGCCATAAACAAACTTTACAACAGAAGGAAGAAACTGTTGCAAAAGAGAGTAAAATCCCATGAGTGGAGGAGCTCCCTGGTCAGCCTCAGTAAGAAGCTGAGATCCCTTATAAGATCCTCCAAAGCTAGCTATGAAAACAAAATCACCACTAATTCTAAGGACAACCACAAAGCATTCTATAGCTCTGTCAAGAATCTCGATGGCAACACCCAGATCTGCTCTGAGTTACAGCACAACGGCACAAAAATTACAGAACCAACTGATATTGCCAACATCCTGGCAGATATGTTCAGTGCTAACTTTACCCCCCCCACCCCCTAAAGGGCTCATATCTATACAAAAAGAATGCAGAGTCCCTGTAATCACAACTACACAGGTAAAAGCTGCACTCTCTAAAGCCAAAAACACAGCATCCATGGGACCAGACAACATCCCTGGCTGCGTTTTACACGAACTGACTCCCCACTTAAGCACCATGTTCAATAATAGCCTCGCATCAGGCTTTCTGCCCACTGAATAGCGTACAGCAACAGTTATCCCACTCCACAAAGGGGGAGCCACCACTGATCCCGGGAATTATTGCCCTATTAGCCTGACGAGCCTGGCCTGCAAGGCCATGGAATGTATCATCATGGAACTCATAAACAAAGACATTGGTAACCTCCAAACTCTGGATCCCACCCAGTTCGGATAAGTGAAAGGCAGATCATGCCTCCTGAACCTGATCGACTTAGATGAGGTAAGGTTGTTCACACAGTCTATCTTGACCTCGCCAAGGCTTTCAACACCATCCCCCATTCTGGAATTATAGCTAAACTCACTAAACTAGGTATAAAGCCCTACATCACAAGATGGATTGCCAACTGGCTCACTGACAGAACCAACACTGAAAAAGTTGCAGACTCCAAATCTGATCTCAAACCAGTGACAAGTGGAGTACCACAGGGTTCAGTCCTGGGACCTCTCCTGTTTGGTATCTACTTCTCTGGTACAGGCTAACACAGAAGGTCTCTGGCTAATGAAGTTCGCAGATGACTGCAAACTAGGAGCCATAGTCAAGTCCCCAAATGATGTGGACATCCTACATAAGGGACACGCTGAGACAGATGCCTGCTGTCAGAGCTATGGCCTCAAGCTCAATGCCAAAAAGTGCAGTGTCATCCCCTTTGGTAAAAACTCTGTACCCATGAACTACCACATAGGCAGCAATCTACTTAACACCGAATGTGTAATAAGAGACCTTGGGACCCAGGTGGACAGTAGTCTCTCCTTTGATAGTCACATTGCCACAGTAGTCAGGAAGTCCTTCTACGTGGCACACCTCATCATAAAAGGGATCTCATCCAGGAAAAAAGAGGTCATTGGTCCCCTCTACTCGACACTCATTAGACCCATTATAGAGTACAATGCCCCTTTTGGAATGTACCTCACAAGACATCTGCAGCAGCTGGAAAAGCCACAGAAGTACCTCACAAAGAGGATTACTGGCCTCAAACAAATGCCCTACACTGACCATCTCAAAAAACTCCAGCTTTACTCTGTAGCATATTGCCTACTCTGAGATGACTCTGCCTAACATATAAAGCTATGTCAAACCCAGAGCTGTTGGACATGTTGCACCTAAAGAAATCCCAGTGCCTCCGAGCTACATGCTCTAGGGACCTAAACCTTGTCACCACAATAAACAGGACATGCTGGAGGGATAGATTCCTGTCCCAGAGACTTCCCATACTCTGGAACAGGCTACCCATCTATGTCAAGCAAAGTTCTTCATTAGCACTCTTCAAGAAAAATCTTGATGAGTGGATAGGAAATAGGAAATACACCCCGGGGATCACTTCTTTGTCTCTGCTCGACAGTGGCACAGGAAAATAACTTTCTTGGGTGGCGTAAGCCAGAGAACGTTGTTGACTAGGCTTACATAGGCCTTTGGGCCGATAGCCTAGTACCTACCTATGAACCTATGAAATCAATCTAATATCCTGATAGTATATCTGGATATCTTCTTTCCTACCTTCAGACATGCATCTTCATCTCAGACTCTAGGGTCTCATGTAGTTAAGGCATAGAAGTAAGGGAACCTAAATTTCACACAAAGTATGACTTATTTATGTTTCATGCCATTGATGTACATCCTGTTAGGTACCTTCCTTTCCACTATGACTGCAGTGTCGTGTAATATGGGTTTATATGTCAGCACATTGTCATACTTAGATAAATCCGGGTAAAGTAAGACGTAAACACAAACATATATTGGCAAAGTTCCATATCAGGAAAGTCAGTTTCTACAATCACAGCAGCAGCTTTCTGGTTTCCTTCCTCATCCCAAACATGCACTAACTGTATGTTCAGTATGTGTGTGAGAGAAAGTGAGAGGGTCTGTGTGTGGAGGGGCATTTTGTGAAGTGTTTATGACCTGTTCTAGATTATTTCCAAGATAGGATCCAGACACTACCCAGTGACTCTAAACTGGATTCATTTGGTAATTTAAGAATAAATGAATGAATGAATGTTATCTTCATGCTTTCAGTATGAGATAATCTTTCACAGACTGCTTAGGTCCACATTTGAGCACAAAGGTTGTTGTACTGATATGCCACAATCTTCTTCATCTTTAACTGGGGGAGACAGGACACATTCCCTAATGACAGGCTACTACATATTGAAAACTGTGGTCCAATTTCTTTCTTTTCTTTTTAATTTTCTTCTAAGATGTTAGACTTTTCTCAAGGCTGCAACCATAGCCTTCAATAGAGCTGGTAGGGAATAATCTCTGATATGCAAATCTTGTATAACACAATTACTGTAAGGTGCTTTGACACATGGGCACAGTGGTCTCTGAAACTCTGCAGCTTTATGAAATGTGTTGTGCTCATTTTCTTGAAATAGATGTGGTTCAGGCATGCTGCATAGCATTTTATGTGCACACATAATTTGGTATGCACCAGATTAGTGTACATACAGGGAATGTTACATGACTCCATTTAAATAGTGATTGTTTGGTAATAACAATGTCCCTCCAACATGGATATGAGGTAAATAGGTTCATAGGTTCTTAGGTAGGTACTAGGCTATTGGCACTAGGGCCTATATAAGCTTAGCCAAAAAGGTACCCCGTCTTTCGCCACCCAGGAAAATTATTTTCCTGTGCCACTGTCGAGCAGAGCCACAGAAGTGATCCCCGGGGTGGATTTCCTACTTCCCATCCAATCATCAAGCTTTTTCTTGAAGAGTGCTAATGAGGAGCTTTGTTTGATATAGATAGGTAGTTTTCTCCAGAGTATGGGAAGTCTCTGGGACAGGACTCTATCCCTCCAGCATGTTCTGTTTATTGTGGTGACAAGGTTTAGGTCCCTACAGCGTATAGCTCAGAGGGATTGGGATTTCTTTAAGTGGAGCATGCCCAACAGCTCTGGGTTTGACATAGCTTTGTATGTTAGGCAGAGATCGCCTCTGAATAGGCGATATGTGACAGAGTAAAGCTGGAGATTTTTGAGATGGTCTGCAGAGGCCATCTGTTTGAGGCCAGTAATCCTCTTTGTAAGGTATTTCTGTGGCCTTTCCAGTTGTTGTAGATTTCTTGTGAGGTACATACCAAAAGGGGTGTTGTACTCTATAATGGGTCTAACGAGTGATGAGTAGAGGGGAACAATGACCTCTTTCTTCCTGGATGAGAAACCTTTTGTGATGAGGTGTGCCACATAGAAGGATTTTCTGAATACTGTGGCGATGTGATTATCAAAGGAGAGACTACTGTCCACCTGTGTCCCAAGGTCTCATCACACTTTTGGTGTTAAGTTTACTACCACCTATGTAGTAGTTTAAACTGATATCTTTCACCAGACCTTAAGTAAAACATGACCTCTCTCTGTCTGAGATCATTACTTATATAGTGAATGTTAAAATGCCTATAGTTTCCACTTTAAAAATTATAAGGTTGCATATAGTAGATTATACCAGCTATTAAAAGTATTGCATTTTCCATCAGCTAGCACTGTTTTCATATTGTGCTTCCTAAGTTAAAGTATTTTGTGAATATTTATATAATTTAATCATCAATATTGTTTAACACACATAGCAACATTTAAATATTATTTTTATGAATCCTCAGTACAAGTTAATTTTGACCGTTCAGACCTGATTTGGCTGTTAGTTAAAATAAGTGGATGAAACATACTTTACATAAGACAGAAACATTTAGAATGTCTGCTTCTTTCTTTTTCTCAGGTATCCCAAAGCAAGCAAAAAATTCAGATAAGAAATTTCAGATTTAGTTATTTTACTTTGCTACAATATTTTCTTTAATCTTTTGATAATTGTGATATTTACACACATCCATTGCAAGAAAGAATACCTGCCTTTAAATAGCGACAATATATTTGAAGGTTGAGTGCTTTGTTCCGATATTATCTAGCAACAGTCATAGCCACCAATCAATAATCTGACTGAATAGAAAACTGATTATGTTTCACTATTTAAAATTATTCTTTCCTTAACTAAAAGTGACAGATGAAGTGATGTATTATTTTCTAACTGAAATGCAAACCTTAAACTAAAGAAATTCCAGGACGAGTACAGAATACGACAAAAAGATCATCTCAAATGAGATTTGTGTTGAGCACCACTCATATTGCATCACCTTTAAAAAGTTTCATTAGATTTGTATTGTTCGCTGCCACTGGTCTGTGCAGTTATTCAGCAAGCACTATGCTTTAGCAGACAAGTGACTCCAACATACACAGCCACAAACAAAATTATGAATACCGCTGCAATCAATTCAGAACATGTCAGTATGTATACCTCAACTTATTCAAAGTGCTGTAAAATAACACTAATGAAATGACTTTCATTTGTGCCAGGGGATTTGAATTTAGTGAGAAATGCAGTTTACTTGCATAGAACCAGAATAAAATATAGACTAGCATAACTACAGTTTGTAAACAGTCCGTGCACTGCCTACTACATAAAACAACTTTATTAGTGTTAACTTTGAAATATAAAAGAATGTCATTGTATATACCTGGAGAATATAGCCAATAATACCAGATGCATTTTATTACGGCCTTGTATGTGCATTATTAAATGTAAGTCAATTTCAATGGCTCAACAGGTAGTGCTCACCTTTTAGCTGAAAGATCAGAAAGCTGTGCGTTCTATTCCTGCATCAGGTGCTTGTTACTAACACTACAGTACAGCATAAGTGGGATGCTACATTCCAGGGTGTGCCATTCTTTGCATGCAATAGTAAACTGTGGTCCCATCCACTTAGGATGGGGGTAGCTCAGGTGTATATAAAAGATCCCACAGCACTTACTGAAAAAAGACTAAGGGGAAAGTTTTAGCTATATTTCCTCTAGTCAGCATGAAAAACTAAAAACTACTTCAGCTCACCCCTGAAAACAGGACAGTGTGACTGACCCACTCAATAGATAATATATTAAATAGATATACATAAATAGAGATACTTGTGTCTAGAAACATGAATTGCTTTTTGTCATTATTTTTGCTATGGGAATAGGATTTGAACTGCATTTCATTTCCAGGTTTATGATGGTCTTTGACACTAGGCCTCCAGCTGTTAATGCCTCATTAATAAAGACAAAGTCATCAAATAGCAGCCAATACTTTACCTAGTCAGTTTAATCCCTTACAATACTGCTTCAGCAAGAACACCAGCATTACTGCATTCCATTACCGCCCTCAGCCAAAAATGAGTAAAACGAATTGGATGATATGTTTATTCAAATTTTAATAAATGAATAGTGTAGCTCAGGCATAATGCCTTATTTACTATGCTGCTGCTGGGCTCATTATAGAAAAAGTATAAAAACAGAAAATATAGTGATATCACATTGCAAAAATTATGTGCTGATAGTACATGGAAATATTATATCAGTTTTAAATGATTGTATATTAAACATAATTTCAGATAATGCCAACTACATAATCAATTTTCAGAATAGTGTGGTACAGCTTAGTGAGTTTGCATATCAGACTGGCTAGCTTCATATAGTGAAACTAAGTAAATAAATTCAACTGAAAAACTCAAGTGTCATTAGCAGGCATAGTTACAAATGGGAAACAAGTGAGATTAATGACTTTGCTCAGATATCTGTCAGTTGTAAAAGCCATACAATAAGCAGAAAAGGAGTTTTCGGCAGCTGTCACAAGTTGGTTGAATGGTTTTATTAATAGATGCTTGGTATTTAGCAAAGTTTTCCCTTGGTCATCTAAAGACTATGACCACACATGTTTAGTATGAGAAGGAACTTTCTACTCAAGAGACCCACTAATCAACAAATATCCCATGGAAGGATATACTGTTTAGAAGATCAGCCTGTTGTACAATATCAGCTTAACAAATAGACTAAAAATGATTCTCTGTAAATGAACTGCCTCTACCACATTTTGTGTTATATCTGTGTGGAAGAGAGGGCAGAAATGTTAAACCTGAAAGCAACGTACAAAGTAACAAAATGAGAAGGAGGAGGGTTTGTGTGTGCAATGAAACAGTGAAAATCACTACAGAGGAGCCTGGGCATTAAGGCAACATATTTTGGAATGTTTTATATTCCATTTTATTGCTCTTTGGTTTTATTTATTGAATCGTTTTGTTTGTTTGTTTGTAAATTGATTTATTGATTACTGTAGGGAGTTCTAGAACAGCTTCCTAATTACCATACTAAATCTTTATGAGGACTATCATTTGAAACTTGAATTTGTCAAAAATCCCTGTATGAAATTCAATGAAATTCAATGGAATTTAAAAAAAAATGAGTTTTGATAGGGAACTTTAACTCCCGCCTCTCACTTATTGCACCACCTAGGAGGTTACTAAACCTCAGAATAAATCATTATTCTCGCTAAAGGATTTGAAGTTGGAAGGAAGTGAAAGGTGGTTCTAAGTATTGTGATTCTTTTGTTAAAAGTTTTGTACATGAATTCTGGAATTTCATTGTTTGATTGGTGCACTAAAAATCATTTGAAATAAACTTTTGTTAAAACATCTCATGGTAAGGAGCTGTCAAGGTAGCCACCAAACTGTCTGGTGGTTTCCATAAGAGTGACCTGTTGCTTATTGGAAATTTTACATTATCAGTACATTTCAAGTATTTATTTTATTTTATTTTATTTTAATTTAATTTGTTAAACTGGATAGAGCACTGCTCTCTGCTGGCAATTTTTAGGATCATCCCAGGAAGACAGTAACAAGTAACAATTGTTTAAGTAATGTTACTGAAAATAATTGATTGATAATTGACAATAGCGTAAACAGTTAATTGTGAATATGTACATTATATATATGTGTGTGTGTGTGTGTGTGTGTGTGTGTGTGTGTGTGTGTGTGTGTGTGTGTGTGTGCGTGCATACACACACACACACACACACACACACACGCACACACACACACATAAAAGTAAATTTATTGCTAGATTAAGGACGGAGGATGTGAGTTATAGACAAATCAAGATGTATATTGAGGGAGAGTATAAAAGAACAAACAAGGAAAGATATATGAAAAATAAGGAATGTGTCAGTGTTACACTTTATTTTGGAATAATTTATTGGAATTCAGCAAGTCTTCGGTGGTTAACAGGTGTATGCTTTGTATGTGTTTAAAACGGGTCTATATTATAACATCAAAGTTCTCTAACATCAAATGTTATGATAGCGAACCCGTAATGTCGAACGTTGAAAACAGCGAAGCTGCAGGACATCGAATTCTTTCCCAGGGAAAGAATTTGGTGGGCTGTTGCTGTGGCTTTGCCGTTTTCAGCGTTCGATATGTTGGAGCGTTATGGGTCGGGTTCAGGTAAGTGTGCGATTGTGTGTAGGTTAGGGTTAGGGGCGGGTTAGGTGAGTTAGGTTTAGGGAGCGGGTCAGGTAAGTGTGCGATAGTGACGGACCTTAGAGTTAGGGTTGGGTTAAGGTAAGTGGATAGCTAGTACTGTATGTAAAGTTTAGTTTAGGTGTAGGATTTTAAGTGTATGTGTGTGGCTGGCTGTTTTTTGTGTGTGTTTGTGCTGTGTGTATGTTTCTCAGAATAGCGAATTTTTTCCCAGGGAAAAAATTTGCTATTCTGACTGTTCGATGTTTTCACACTTTGGTGTTTAGGGTTCGATATAATAACATTCGATGTTAGAGAACTTCAGTGTTATGATATAGACCAATTTAAAACAAGGGTGTAGCTAGGCATACTCAGTGTACTGAAATATTTTTTTTTTCTGAGCATCTCTTGCAAATGTCAACACTCAAAAAGCACAGACTGTTTAGGACTGTGTAAATGAATATTCATAGTATAGCAATACACAAAGAATGCTTGTGCAAAAGGAATACACCTTTAAAACTAGCTTGTTATGGAAATAAATTGTAACAGTTGAAAATAATGTGTTTTTTCCCATGTATCTGGGGGTAGCATGTTGAGGGCTGAGTACATTTTTAAACTGACAAGTGGGTAATGGGGGCAGCAACATTAGGTATGAGTACAAAATGTAAATCTCTGGCTACACCCCTGGTTTAAAAGTTCACATTTTTCATAGTAGAACTGAGGAGCAGACTTTTATCATGATATTCTTAAGAGAAAATGCCTTATTTGACCAAAAAGTGTTACTGATAAAGAGAAAAGATAGAATAGAACACAGAATGGATTTCAGATTTGCACCCAGGGAGACAAGGTAGACTTGTAAAGTTTAGTTTGCCTCCTCTTTTTTGTGGGGTTTCTGCAGAGGTAATGTTCTGTTGAGCTATAGAGATACATAGGAAGTCCAAATATAGATGGTGTCTTCCAGAACATTTTGTGCAAAACAGTTCACTAGCATGGAATATCCTGCAGATAACTGATAGAAGTAAGGAATGGGAATAGCTGGCCCAATGTTCTTGCAAAAAGAATGGTGCTTTGCACTTAAACAAAGTAGACTTTGTGAGAGATGGGCAATGTTTATAGAACTGGGATTTCTAACTGTGTTCAGGTATTAATTTTCATGACTGGTTAAACCTCAGATGATTTTTGCATCTCAGATACTACTCCTTTCAAAATGTTTATGATTAGAAGTAAACTCTCTTTCCCATTCTAAATTTATCATATTAAAAAAAATGCAAAATATTTTTCAGGAATGTTACTTCTACACTACGTCATTTGGAAACATTCAGCTGAAAATGTCAAGCAGGGTAGAACAGAAAATGAGTGGTCTTTCAGCTCTCTTATCCTAAGAGGAGAGAGTCTATGGTCCAAGCAGGCCATTTGCTTCCATGCGAGTAGAGGCCTGTATGCAGTGGATGTAAACCAAGTGTGGTGGTCCCAAACCAACATTTGTAACTCTCTTGAGATGTTTATGTGAGAACACATGCACATCAGAGAGAGAATGCTGGATTTACCCATATTTATGCAGGTAGCCACACCAGTTACCAGGGCACAGTGTCAGAGTCATATTAGAAAACTCCCTATATCTCACATCCTAGGTGAAACAAAGCTATTTGGAGGTCATTGACTGTGCAGTAAGCCTGAATCCATAGGACCCAAGTCTGGAGAGAAGCCAGACTTCCCTGCATTAGGCAATGATGGTGTATTCTACTAACAAGCTGTGCTGAAGGTACAGATGTGAGCTCAAACAAACACAGGTTTCACAGCTGCTTGGATCATGGCCCCTCCAGATGGCTCAATGCATCCCACTCCCTTTACTGTACCAGTTACATCACTAAGACATGGAAGCCATGGGTTGAGTCAGACTGGGGAGGTGCTTAATGGTCAGCAAGCATGGGGCAAATAATACCTAGAAAAAACTCTAAAATTTATTGGAGTTTTTCCTTGTTTCATTTATATTGGACATTACTGGATAGCTGGAAAACTGGTGACTTGTGTACAGAAGCCATCTGAGAATGTATGCTTGTGTTAAATACTATGAAAAGATTTGATCTGAGTATTTGTTTTGTTTGTCAGAAGATAATTAAACACAAGACTGTGAACACAGTGCTAGCCTTAATAAACCAACTTAAGTAGAGAAGTCAATAATCTGTGCAGTATTTTATCTAAAAATAAATTAGCCAGATTGGACAACAGGAAAGAAAGGGAGTCAATGAAGGGACATAAATTGAAGGAGGCTTAATTAGAGCCAGTAACAGTGTATCACAATGACCGAGAGTATGGAACATCACAGCTGTAATAAAGTTTTTGAAGAATGTAGGCCTTCATAGTTGCTGAGCTGCACAAAAGAAATAAGCAACCTCATAATAAGGTTTTCCAAAGAGAAAGTTTAGATCACAAAAAATAAAAAAAGTAGGACTGATGTCCATCTCAGTTGTATAATAAGACCTAATAAAAATTTCTGGTGAGCAGTCTGGGGAATAAATTTGGATAAAAATCCCTGCAGCAAAGATTATAACTTTGCAAACAGAAAGTTGTCTAAAAAACAGCAGCAGAATGACTATGGACATAGATGGTGGTATGACCATGACTATGGACATAGATGGTGGTACGACCACCACAGTCAGTCAAGTAAGTTATCACAGCAGAACATACATAACTAGTGTTATGTAAGAGTGATGATAGTGAAATAGTGTCTCAACAGAGTCATTTTCTTTTAGATAGGTATGAAGCTCATTGTATCAGTCTATAGTACCACCCTGAATTTCTGAGACAATGTTTGGGGCTCTGCTTGAATGCTACAAATTACTGCTGAAATGATAGTCCCTAAGTAGTACAGTTCTGCAAAGTTTCTCATCATGACATTAAATCTTATAGGAGATGTAATTTGAACTGTATTAACATCTGCTCTCCATCTCCTATTTCGATCTGAACTTGGCTTTGGACCTGGAAATGCAATTGGACAGGGATTTGGATTAGATTTAGAACTAAGGTGTGTTACCTTTTAAACACTGAGTGCATTAATTAAGTAAATGGCTTTGTTGGTGTATGAAATGTAGTATGGGTTCACAGACACCCTGTCAAAAATACATTTTTATTGTCACCAGAAACATTCAGTAAGAGCACCACTGGTTTCTCACTTTGAACAATGGAAGATGATCTTGGGAAAAAGTTATTTTTATTATGAGCTTGCATGAGCCATGACATTGTAAGCTTTGACTTAAGACATGCTTTTGGTTTAGACAGGGAGAAAAGACTGCTGCAGAATGCATGGAGAAGATACTGTCCTTCACTAGATAAACAAAAATGTTATTAATTACCAAGAAATTAACAACCCATTAGAAGTTTTGCTATTTTATCATGTAACGCATATAACTGTACTTTCTATCTTTTCCTCAGTCACTTCTGTGGCTCTGTCATGTAAGGAAGAATTGTAAAAAAAATTTGGGTGGGACACCGAAAGGGGAAAGACAGGTACATATCAAAGGTTGGGTAGAATCAGGTTTATATGAAGATATATAGTATTTACTAAATATTCCTGAAAAATCTGTTAGGGGAAAAAATATAAAAAATAAAAAACATACAGTAAGCTGGTTGCATATGTGTGCACACCCTTAAACTAATACTTTGTTGAAGCACCTTTTGATTTAATTACAGCATTCAGTCTTCTTGGGTAGGAGTCTATCAACATGGCATATCTTGACTTGGCAATATTTGCCCACTCTTCCTTGCAAAAGTGCTCTGAATCTGTCAGATTGTGAGGGCATCTCTTGTGCACAGCCCTCTTCAGGTCACCCCACAGATTTTCTGTTGGACTTAGGTCTAGGATCTGGCTAGGCCATTGGAAAACTTTAATTTTCTTCTGGTAAAGCCATTCTTCTGTTGATTTGGATGTATGCTTGGGGTCATTGTCGTGTTGAAAGGTGAAATTCATCTTCATCTTCAGCTTTCTAGCAGACTCCTGAAGGTTTTGGGCCAAAAGTGACTGGTGTTTGGAAGTGTTCATATTTCCCTCCACCTTGAATAAAGCTCCAGTTCCAGCTAAAGAAAAGCAACTCCAAAGCATGATACTGCCACCACCATGCTTCACCGTGGGGATGGTGTTCTTTTGGTGATGCAAAGTGTTGTTTTTGCACCACACATACCTTTTGGAATTGTGGCCAAAAAGTTCAACCTTGGTCTCATCAGACCATAGCACATTTCCCCGCATGCTTTTGGGAGACTTGATGTCTCTCGGATTATGTATCCCAGGTGGGAATGACCCCTAGCCATGAGCAGCCTCCTACCATAACCCAGAATGATACCACAATACACGCAGAAAATGATTGATTTCAACAATTGGTTAAGTTTCTGGTGTCATTCTATGGGCATACAGTATCTGTCTGCCTGGGATGACATGATTGACAGACCTCGATGTTTTGCCAGAGATGGCCTGCATCTGTCACCCCTGGGCTTCTGGATATTGGCCAAGGCTCTTGCCACCCCTATAGTGCCTTTTTTTAGGTGGTGCTCCAAAGACCAAATTACCACCAAAACAGCTACAAACAAATGCAATCTGAGGGTCATGCTGCTTAACGCTAGAAGTCTAAATCTCAAAATGCACTCACTTGAAGCACTCCTTAAAATGCAGAACATCGACATCTGTGCTGTAACAGAGGCCTGGTTCAAGGCAGCAGAAAGCACCCCTGCACTACCAGGCTATAACTCATTCCTCACCTTTCGACCCCAGAACTTGGACCGAAGCTCCAAAGGCAGTGTTGTTTCCATATTCATAAAGGATGCGCACACCTCCAGACTGGTAGCCCAACATAATTTATCAGAGATACTTCAGGTGCAGCTAACATTGGGTAAGACAGTGATTCAGGTCGT
Organism: Protopterus annectens; assembly: GCF_019279795.1. Lineage (NCBI taxonomy): Eukaryota > Metazoa > Chordata > Ceratodontiformes > Protopteridae > Protopterus > Protopterus annectens. Next base: position 1,418,898,791 of record NC_056745.1, read on the forward strand.
AGCCTGCTAGAGGTCCCCAACCATGTCCCAAGACTCACATTCCATGTTCCTAATCACCCTGGAGAATATTAGGGTCCAATCTAACACTCTCATACTGGGTGACTTCAACTACCCATCCATTAACTGGGAAAACTACTTATGTCAAGAGTGCCAAAGTACTGCAAGCAGACAATCCAAAAGGAAAAACCACTTTAATGACAAAACACAGCAGAGCTTTCGGACATAATCCTTCTTCAATACTACAAACTTATAAAATTTCTTTCATCTTATATACAGGCCCAAAGTAGTCATGTGGTTAGCAGCCCAAAAATCACATGACCATAAGTATCACTCAATAAGGCAAAGTTAAAACAACACAGATAGCAATGATTCTATAGTACATAACAAAAAAAAAAAAAAAAAAAAAATTTTTAAATAATTTAAAATTCAGCTTGCTAATATGATTAATAATCAAAGTTACACATAAAATTCATATTATAAAATTCATATTGTAGAAACAATATACATAATTATAAATCCAATCTACTGAGCTTAACCAAAATTGGTTTAAGGCTCACCATACTGTTCAAGCCAGGAGAACGGTCACCAGCAAACCTTAAAATCCACTCATATTCTTTAATTTCTAAGAAGTTATTTATATCGCCACCTCTTGGGGAGGGGAAAACAATGTCAATAACCCTAAATTTAAAAACATGATCTTGTCCACAATGTAACATATGCTTATATAAAGCATTTGTTTCGACACATCTTCTAATTTCAGACTTATGCTCTGTAATCCTCTCTTTCAACCTACGAGTGGTTTTGCCTACATAAAAAGATTTGCATAACACACAGGTAGCCAAATACACTATATGTGTTGTGTGACAAGTAGCTGAAACATAAAATTTAAAAGTTTTCCCTGTTACTGGATGAACAAAAAGGTCACTCCCAGTGTCAAAAATATCTCCACAGCATGAACAATTGTGGCATTTACATGTACCATACTTAGAAGAAAGCGTTTTCACAATGTTGGTAGAAAAATCCTTATAACATAAGGAATTTTTTAAAGTTCTCATGTTCCTATAGGCAAATAAAGGTCTATCACCCAATAAGGCCTTTAGTTCATTTGAAGCCATTAGTATCAACCAGTTCTTAAATATTATTTGCTTTATGGATGGTGTTGTAAGACTATATGCAATTACATATCTACTCACGTCCATACGCACATTCGTACTATTCATAGGTAAGGCATCTGACTCCAGTGGGTCAGATAGGAAGGTAGGAGCAAACTTAGTCTTCCTCTCCTGCATCACCTTATCTTTCTCCACAGAGAGTAGGACATTATCATATCCACTAGCAGAAAAATCCGCTAACATATCCTTTAATTGTAACTCAAAACAGCAGTCATCAGTGTTAAGCCTACTCAACCTTCCTAACTGGGACCTCACAATACCTTTAAAGATGTGTGGTGCATGCATGCTATGAAAGTGGGTGTATCTACCAGCACACACATCCTTTCTATGTGACTTAGTATTCATATGTCCATCCTTAAATATAACTTCTACATCCAAAAACACAATTTCAGTCTTGGAACAGCTCATTTTAAACTTTAGAAAGGAAGAAGCTCTATTCAAATAGTCCAAAAACATATTCAATATATCCAAGCTACCCTTCCAAAGTAGGAAACAATCGTCTACAAAACGCTGGAAGAATCTAATATGCTGTCTATAAGGGTTTAGATCACTCAAAATATGCTTACTTTCCCACTGGTAGAGCACTAGGTTAGCATAGGTGTTGGCTATGGAAGTACCCATAGCCACACCAGTGAGCTGAAGGTACGTAAGTTCATTAAAGAGGAAAACATTATTCTTTAAAACCACATCTAGAAGGCTACACCACATTTCTATTTTACCATAATCAGGGTTTGGACATGAAGTCAAAAAATCTCTCAGAAGGTCAATCCCATCATCATTCGGTATGACCGTGAAAAGAGAGACAATGTCCAAAGTTACCAAATAATACTCATTATTAATCATTTGTTCCTTCTCAGTGTCATAGCTTACTCGTAACTTCTGTAAAAAATCAAATGTGTCACGTAGAACTGAATCACAATTATTCAAAAAAGGTTGTAACTGACCATGTAAATAAACTGACAGGGGTTCGGTCACCCAACCTGCTCCTGAGACGATAGGTCTCATAGGTGGATCCATGATTGACTTATGGATCTTAGGTATTCCATATAGGCGGGGTGTCACAGGACAAGGAACTGTTAAATAATTAAATAAATCAAGATCTATCTGACCCTGCAGCTGTAAGTCATAGATGACCATATTAACATATGATATACATTTTTTTACATCCATGCCAGTGATGCGTTTAAAAGCAGTAGTATCCTCCAGTAAACAGGACATAGTATCTAAGTATTTGTCACGTTCCATGAGCACCACTACCCCTCCCTTATCAGCTTGTTTAATTATTATTTCTTTACAGGAGCACAGATCTTTAAATGCTTTAAACTCATCCAGTGTCAAGTTGTACTCATTCCTTTTACTCTTATTACTACTCTCATACAATTGCCTAATTTGTACTTCACACAAATCATGAAAAGCCTTCTCTATTGGTACAGCAATAGGTATAAAAGTACTGAGGCGCTTAAAGCCTCTTTCTACTATAGATGATTGACCAAACAACAACTTTAAGTTTAACATTCTGGTGAATTTTTTCAAGTCAGTTAGTGCAGACACCAGGTCATTTCCACTTGAAGGAATAAAGTTAAGCCCCTTTGAAAGTACTGATATATGGGCTTCTTGTAGCTGGAACGTTGATAAGTTCAACGCGTACCTTTAATTATTTTCGCCCATCTTGGCTGTGCCTAAAGGGCTGTTGAGCTTCCTTTATTAGATGCCTCTCCGCGTCCAACTGGGGAATTCCTCTGCGTCGGTCGTTCTTTCACAGTTTCAGGTCGCTCCAGTGAAAAACGCTTTGAAGCGAAACTAAAAGTTAGTTGCTGTGATTTCCTCCCCACCTCATCATTTGTATTTCCAGGCGTTGTGATCACTCGCTTCGGTGTTACACAGGAATTAGAAGTCTCTGCCCCTATGGCTGGCGTTACGTGGGTCAAACCATTCGCAGATTCAGATGGAGGGGGTTGTACTACATGCCTTTTATTCTGTTCATTAGAAACTGCATTAACGTCGCTAATATCATCCAAAGTATCCAGGTTGCTTCTTGTCTTGACTTTATGAGCGTACGAGTATTCATTTATGGATCTATTGCTGTTATTTATAGGGACGTTCTCCCTGGGCCAAGAGAAGATATTCCCTCTGCCAAAATCATTGATGTCACGAACAAGTTTTCGTTTTTTAGTTGCTTCCATTCTGGCATCCAAAGTTTGTAGTCTCCCTACCATGTCATGAAAATGGTTAGCCATATTTGAAAAGATAGGCATAGCCAATATATCATTTTCAAGGGTACAAATATCTTTCTTCAGGTCTTCCTCTATAGATAAAAAATACTCATTCATGAGCAACATATAGTCTAAGCCTAATTGGATATTCAGCTGTTGCCACTTTTTTAGCAGCTCTGGGTATGCGTTCCCATATGAGGGCATTTTAAGAATACGTAGCCCTCTGGGAACAATCCCTCTGTCCATGTATGCTAAAAAACTAAAATGTTGCCATTGCAAATGTTTAAAAGTGTTAACCTTTCTTTCTAATGTTTGTAACACTTTGTTAAATTCAGAGACAGCATCTGTGTCAGGTACAGCAGGATCCACAATTACAGGATTCATTTCCTCAGCAAAAGTTAATAAAGGATTTGTCTCAACATTTATTAGAGACTTAACAGAAACAGTTATACTTGCCATATCAGACTAGCAGGCTGCAAAATGGACCTTGATGGTGGAAAATCCTCACGGCAAATATATAACAAACAAATATCAAGAGTGCCAAAGTACTGCAAGCAGACAATCCAAAAGGAAAAACCACTTTAATGACAAAACACAGCAGAGCTTTCGGACATAATCCTTCTTCAATACTACAAACTTATAAAATTTCTTTCATCTTATATACAGGCCCAAAGTAGTCATGTGGTTAGCAGCCCAAAAATCACATGACCATAAGTATCACTCAATAAGGCAAAGTTAAAACAACACAGATAGCAATGATTCTATAGTACATAAAAAAAAAAAAAAAAAAAAAAAAAAAAAATTTTTTAATTAATTTAAAATTCAGCTTGCTAATATGATTAATAATCAAAGTTACACATAAAATTCATATTATAAAATTCATATTGTAGAAACAATATACATAATTATAAATCCAATCTACTGAGCTTAACCAAAATTGGTTTAAGGCTCAGCATACTGTTCAAGCCAGGAGAACGGTCACCAGCAAACCTTAAAATCCACTCATATTCTTTAATTTCTAAGAAGTTATTTATATCACCACCTCTTGGGGAGGGGAAAACAATGTCAATAACCCTGAATTTAAAAACATGATCTTGTCCACAATCTAACATATGCTTATATAAAGCATTTGTTTCGACACATCTTCTAATTTCAGACTTATGCTCAATTTTGGTTAAGCTCAGTAGATTGGATTTATAATTATGTATATTGTTTCTACAATATGAATTTTATAATATGAATGTTATGTGTAACTTTGATTATTAATCATATTAGCAAGCTGAATTTTAAATTAATTAATTTTATTTTTTTTTTTTTTATGTACTATAGAATCATTGCTATCTGTGTTGTTTTAACTTTGCCTTATTGAGTGATACTTATGGTCATGTGATTTTTTGGGCTGCTAACCACATGACTACTTTGGGCCTGTATATAAGATGAAAGAAATTTTATAAGTTTGTAGTATTGAAGAAGGATTATGTCCGAAAGCTCTGCTGTGTTTTGTCATTAAAGTGGTTTTTCCTTTTGGATTGTCTGCTTGCAGTACTTTGGCACTCTTGATATTTGTTTGTTATATATTTGCCGTGAGGATTTTCCACCATCAAGGTCCGTTTTGCAGCCTGCTAGTCTGATATGGCAAGTGTAACTGTTTCTGTTAAGTCTCTAATAAATGTTGAGACAAATCCTTTATTAACTTTTGCTGAGGAAATGAATCCTGTAATTGTGGATCCTGCTGTACCTGACACAGATGCTGTCTCTGAATTTAACAAAGTGTTACAAACATTAGAAAGAAAGGTTAACACTTTTAAACATTTGCAATGGCAACGTTTTAGTTTTTTAGCATACCTGGACAGAGGGATTGTTCCCAGAGGGCTACGTATTCTTAAAATGCCCTCATATAGGAACGCATACCCAGAGCTGCTAAAAAAGTGGCAACAGCTGAATATCCAATTAGGCTTGGACTATATGTTGCTCATGAATGAGTATTTTTTATCTATAGAGGAAGACCTGAAGAAAGATATTTGTACCCTTGAAAATGATATATTGGCTATGCCTATCTTTTCAAATATGGCTAACCATTTTCATGACATGGTAGGGAGACTACAAACTTTGGATGCCAGAATGGAAGCAACTAAAAAATGAAAACTTGTTCGTGACATCAATGATTTTGGCAGAGGGAATATCTTCTCTTGGCCCAGGGAGAACGTCCCTATAAATAACAGCAATAGATCCAAAAATGAATACTCGTACGCTCATAAAGTCAAAACAAGAAGCAACCTGGATACTTTGGACGATATTAGCGACGTTAATGCAGTTTCTAATGAACAGAATAAAAGGCATGTAGTACAACCTCCATCTGAATCTGCTAATGGTTTGACCCACGAACGCCAGCCATAGGGCATAGACTTCTAATTCCTGTGTAACACCGGGCGAGTGATCACAACGCCTGGAAATACAAATGATGAGGTGGGGAGAAAATCACAGCAACTAACTTTAGTTTCGCTCAAAGCTTTCACTGGAGCGACCTGAAACTGTGAAAGAACGACCGACGCAGAGGAATTCCCCAGTTGTACGCTCAGAGACATCTAATAAAGGAAGCTCAACAGCCCAGGCACAGCCAAGATGGGCCGAAAATAATTAAAGGTACGTTGAACTTATCAACGTTCCAGCTACAAGAAGCCCATATATCAGTACTTTCAAAGGGCTTAACTTTATTCCTTCAAGTGGAAATGACCTGGTGTCTGCACTAACTGACTTGAAAAAATTCACCAGAATGTTAAACTTAAAGTTGTTGTTTGGTCAATCATCTATAGTAGAAAGAGGCTTTAAGCGCCTCAGTACTTTTATACCTATTGCTGTACCAATAGTGAAGGCTTTTCATGATTTGTGTGAAGTACAAATTAGGCAATTGTATGAGAGTAGTAATAAGAGTAAAAGGAATGAGTACAACTTGACACTGGATGAGTTTAAAGCATTTAAAGATCTGTGCTCCTGTAAAGAAATAATAATTAAACAAGCTGATAAGGGAGGGTAGTGGTGCTCATGGAACGTGACAAATACTTAGATACTATGTCCTGTTTGCTGGAGGATACTACTGCTTTTAAACGCATCACTGGCATGGATGTAAAAAAATGTATATCATATGTTAATATGGTCATCTATGACTTACAGCTGCAGGGTCAGATAGATCTTGATTTATTTAATTATTTAACAGTTCCTTGTCCTGTGACACCCCGCCTATATGGAATACCTAAGATCCATAAGTCAATCATGGATCCACCTATGAGACCCATCGTCTCAGGAGCAGGTTGGGTGACCGAACCCCTGTCAGTTTATTTACATGGTCAGTTACAACCTTTTTTGAATAATTATGATTCAGTTCTACGTGACACATTTGATTTTTTACAGAAGTTACGAATAAGCTATGACACTGAGAAGGAACAAATGATTAATAATGAGTATTATTTGGTAACTCTGGACATTGTCTCTTTCACGGTCATACCGAATGATGATGGGATTGACCTTTTGAGAGATTTTTTGACTTCATGTCCAAACCCTGATTATGGTAAAATAGAAACGTGGTGTAGCCTTCTAGATGTGGTTTTAAAGAATAATGTTTTCCTCTTTAATGAACTTACGTACCTTCAGCTCACTGGTGTGGCTATGGGTACTTCCATAGCCAACACCTATGCTAACCTAGTGCTCTACCAGTGGGAAAGTAAGCATATTTTGAGTGATCTAAACCCTTATAGACAGCATATTAGATTCTTCCAACGTTTTGTAGACAATTGTTTCCTACTTTGGAAGGGTAGCTTGGATATATTGAATATGTTTTTGGACTATTTGAATAGAGCTTCTTCCTTTCTAAAGTTTAAAATGAGCTGTTCCAAGACTGAAATTGTGTTTTTGGATGTAGAAGTTATATTTAAGGATGGACATATGAATACTAAGTCACATAGAAAGGATGTGTGTGCTGGTAGATACACCCACTTTCATAGCATGCATGCACCACACATCTTTAAAGGTATTGTGAGGTCCCAGTTAGGAAGGTTGAGTAGGCTTAACACTGATGACTGCTGTTTTGAGTTACAATTAAAGGATATGTTAGCGGATTTTTCTGCTAGTGGATATGATAATGTCCTACTCTCTGTGGAGAAAGATAAGGTGATGCAGGAGAGGAAGACTAAGTTTGCTCCTACCTTCCTATCTGACCCACTGGAGTCAGATGCCTTACCTATGAACAGTGCGAATGTGCGTATGGACGTGAGTAGATATGTAACTGCATATAGTCTTACAACACCATCCATAAAGCAAATAATATTTAAGAACTGGTTGATACTAATGGCTTCAAATGAACTAAAGGCCTTATTGGGTGATAGACCTTTATTTGCCTATAGGAACATGAGAACTTTAAAAAATTCATTATGTTATAAGGATTTTTCTACCAACATTGTGAAAACGCTTTCCTCTAAGTATGGTACATGTAAATGCCACAATTGTTCATGCTGTGGAGATATTTTTGACACGGGGAGTGACCTTTTTGTTCATCCAGTAACAGGGAAAACTTTTAAATTTTATGTTTCAGCTACTTGTCACACAACACATATAGTGGATTTGGCTACCTGTGTGTTATGCAAATCTTTTTATGTAGGCAAAACCACTCGTAGGTTGAAAGAGAGGATTACAGAGCATAAGTCTGAAATTAGAAGATGTGTCAAAACAAATGCTTTATATAAGCATATGTTAGATTGTGGACAAGATCATGTTTTTAAATTCAGGGTTATTGACATTGTTTTCCCCTCCCCAAGAGGTGGCGATATAAATAACTTCTTAGAAATTAAATAATATGAGTGGATTTTAAGGTTTGCTGGTGACCGTTCTCCTGGCTTGAACAGTATGCTGAGCCTTAAACCAATTTTGGTTAAGCTCAGTAGATTGGATTTATAATTATGTATATTGTTTCTACAATATGAATTTTATAATATGAATTTTATGTGTAACTTTGATTATTAATCATATTAGCAAGCTGAATTTTAAATTATTTAAAAATTTTTTTTTTTTTCTTTTTTTTTTTGTTATGTACTATAGAATCATTGCTATCTGTGTTGTTTTAACTTTGCCTTATTGAGTGATACTTATGGTCATGTGATTTTTGGGCTGCTAACCACATGACTACTTTGGGCCTGTATATAAGATGAAATAAATTTTATAAGTTTGTAGTATTGAAGAAGGATTATGTCCGAAAGCTCTGCTGTGTTTTGTCATTAAAGTGGTTTTTCCTTTTGGATTGTCTGCTTGCAAAACTACTTATGTACCAGTACACTTGCCCAACGTTTCCTCGAATTCATTAATTCCAATGTCCTAGACCAGCTCTTTCTTACCTCCACTAAAGGTAGCAACATCCTTTACCTGGTCATTACTAACATGGGCGACCATTGCTCTGCACCAATAGTGAACTCCTCCCTGGTTAGATCCAACCACAAACTAATGACCTTGAAAATCCACATCTCTCCCAGCACCCCCCCCCCCAAACACACACACACACACACACACACACACACACACACACACACACACACACACACACAAAGGTAACCACCATGAAAAACTTCTCCAAAGCTAACTTTGGGCTCCTAAAAATGGAGGTGGCTAACTTCACAGTACCCATGCAAATGGAGAATAGTTGCATGACCACCGAATCATGCACCAATGCACTGTACGAACACGTACACAAATGCATTTATCTCGCCATACCCAATAGAACCAAGACACTGTCCTCCAAAAAAGGAAGCCAATCTGCTGGTCCCCTGCCATAAACAAACCCTACAACAGAAGGAGGAAACTGATGCAGAATAAAGTGAAGTCCTAAGACTGGAAAAACTCTATTATCAGCCTCAACAAAGAGTCGAGATCCCTCATCAAATTCTCTAAAGCTAGCTATGAAAACAGAATTGCAGCAGACAGTAAAGACAACCACAAGGCCTTCTATAGTTATGTAAAGAATCTCCATGGCAATACCCAGATTTGCTCTGAGTTACAGCACAATGGTACCTTCTATACTGAGCCAACAGATATTGCCAATATACTGGCCGACAGATTCAGTGCCAACTTTACCCCCCCCCCCCAAAGGACCAATCACAATACCAGTCGATTGCCAGGCAATCAGTATTACTGCTGCACATGTTAAAACAGCACTATCCAAGGCCAAGAATACAGGTTCTATGGGACTTGACAATATCCCTAGTTGTGTTCTACATGAACTACAGAGTGAACTGGCACCTCACCTGTGTGCCATGTTCAATCACAGCTTCACTTCAGGCTTTGTTGTACCGAATGGCGCACTGCTACAGTCATCCCTCTCCACAATGGAGGAGTGACTACAGACCCTGGGAACTATTGCCCAATTAGCCTGATGAGTCTGATATGCAAAGCTATGGAACGCATCATCATGGACCTAATAAACAAGGATATAGGGAATCTCCAACCTCTGGATCCCACACAGTTTGGTTTTCTGAAGAGTTGATCATGCCTACTCAACATAGTCGACTTCACCAGAGCTGTGGATGAAGGCAAGGTGGTTCATACAGCCTACCTTGATCTGGCCAAGGCCTTTGATACCATTCCCCACTCAGGAATCATAGAACAACTCACTAAGCTAGGCATCAACCCCTATATCACTAGGTGGGTTGAAAACTGGCTCACAGATAGAACCCACAGTGTGAAAGTAGCTAACTCCAGCTCAGACTGCTGACCAGTCATGAGTGGAGTCCCACAGGGTTCGGTCCTGAGTCCTCTCCTGTTTGGTATCTACTTCTCTGAAGTCCAGACCAACAAGAAGGGACTCTGGCTGACAAAGCTCACAGACGATTGCAAGTTGGGAGCTATTATTAACTCCCCAAGTGATGTTGACACCCTACAGAAAGGCGTCACTGAGACCAACAACTGGTGTCAGAACCACGGCCTTAAGCTCAATGCCAAAAAATGTGTCATTATCCCCTTTGGGAAAAACCCAGTTCCCATGAATTACCACATCAATGGTATTCCACTGAACACAGAAGGTGTTATAAGAGATCTGGGAACACAGGTTGACAGCAACCTCTCTTTTTACCACCACATTGCCACTGTGGTCAGAAAGTTCTTCTATGGTGCACATTACATTACTAAGGGTTTTGCATCCATGAATAAAGAGGTCATTGTCTCCCTCTACTCCTCCCTCATTAGGCCAATCATCGAGTACAATGCCCCATTTGTCATGTACCACACTAGACACCTGCAACAACTAGAGAGGCCGCAAAACTACCTCACAGAGAGGATCCTAGGCCTTAAACACTTGTTCTATATGGGCAGACTCAAAAAACTCCAATTGTTCTCTGTCTCATATCGCCTACTTAGAAGCGATCTCTGCTTGACTTACAAAGCCATGTCTGAGCTAGCTCTGTTAGAAATGCTACATCTAAAGAAATCCCAATACCTCTGCACCACATGCTCCAGAGACCTCAACCTCATTATCACAATTAACAGAACAATTGGACAGGTTCATAACCCAGAGACTGTCCATGCTATGGAATAGACTTCCCATACATGTCAAACAGAGCACCTCACTGGCCCTCTTAAAGAGAAATCTTAATGAGTGGATCGGAAATAAAAAATTCACCCTGGGGATCACTCCAGTGGCTCTACTCAACAGAGACACTGGGAACTAAGGTCGGGTGGCACGATGCCAGGGTAATCATATGGGCTAGGCTTGTAAAGGCTCCAAGGCCATTAGCCTAGAACACACCTATGAACCTATGAACCTATGTATTGTTTTGCAAATTTTAGCTTGGCCTGGATGTTTCTCTGTGTAAGAAAAGGCTTCCATCTTGCAACCCTAAACCATAGTCCAGACATATGGAGAATACGGGAGATTGTTATCACATGAAGTACACAACCAGTACTTGCCAGAAATTCTTGCAGCTCCTTCAGTGTTGCTGTAGAACTTTTTTTGTACCCTTCTCCTGACTTATACCATAAATATATATATATATATATATATATATATATATATATATATATATATGTTAAATATTATCTGATAGTACAGTTACTCAAATAATTAATCGCAGATTATAAAAGAATATGCAGCACCAGCTGTCTCTTTCATAGTAACTTTTATTAACACATGTGTGGGAGACCCGAAGTCAATACATGGAATCTCCTCAAACAAAAGAAACTGTGAGCTTAGATAGTACTGATACTGAGTTAAATATGTACACCAATAGACAATGGAGGATTTACATATACCAATCAGGTAGTTCCCCATAAGCATTAAGACACACCTGAATACTTATTGTGAGGTAGAAAAAGAAAATCGGGCATAAGTCCATATAAGGGCTTGTTTTCTTGACCACATAACTTTCTTGAACTCAGTGCTTACTTACTCCGTGCAGTCAATCATGTACTCTTAACCTTCAATGCACCTGCTTTTGACCTTTCAGATTTTACAATCCCCCATTTGATGCTGATTAATCATCACCATATAGTCTATCAAACATTTTTCCATAACTCAACATTACCATAACATCTGAAATCTCAGCATTATTGCACACATTTACTTCACTGCTTTTATCTTTAAAAACTGGCATGTAAAACTTTGATTGAGCTTTTGCTGCCTTGGCAACCAACAGTTTACAAATCAATGTCTTTATCAGAAACAGAACCAGAAAGGTTATTAAGGCAAGAATAGCGATCAACATTAGTAGTTTTAGTATGCCACGATCCCAGCCGGAGAATAAGTTGGATGGCGCAGTGGTGCAGTGGTAGCATTTTTGCCTCACAGCAAGAGGTTCTCCAGTTTGATTCGTGGCTAGGGTGCCTTCTGTGCGGAGTCTGCATGTCCTCCTTGCATCCATGTGGGTTTCCTCTGGGTGCTCCGGTTTCCTCCCATGTTACAAAGACATGCGTCTGGAGCATTTTTCCCTGGGCCTCCACTAAAAATTGGCTCATTCCAAGTCAGAATTTCTCAGTTAACAAATGTTAAACACATAAATAAATAAATAACATAAAACCATGCCCAAGTGGAGCTATCGGCTTCCTTAGCCTTCGACAGTTCCGACGCCTTCTGAATCAGCTCCAAATGGCTAGTTATCTTGTGTTGGTTGTCAGGAATAAAAGTACAGCACTCCTCATGGATTAAAGAACAAGTGCCCCCTTTAGCCACAAGTACGAAGTCAAGAGCCATATGGTTTTGTAGGACAACAGCTCACATGGCTGTCAGCTCATCAGTTATAAGTTCTTGTGCTGCAAAAGTTGCATTGCTCAGGGTTTCAAGGAGTTTTGACAGTTTTCTTAGCTCACAAATTGATTTTACCACCCCATAAGAGGGTATCATGCCAGCCCAGGAAATGACATTGTTCCTGAGGTCCATATGTGCTAACTCTTTAGTGCTGGCATGGGCAAGATTGTGGTGATAGATCCAGGATGCATCCACCTTAGCCACAGGGTTATTGAGAGCCTTTGCTTCTCAAATATTTTGGATTTTTCCTCGGGGTAATTTATATACATGTCGTATGGCCAGGACTAAATAACCCAGGAAACAGTTACCAGACCAATTTTCAGGTAGCATTTGTATGCTCTTTTCCTGCTGATAAAGTATCAGCCATCATTCAATATTACCTTTGAGACATTTTCAGAAGGTTTATTGTTGATAACAGTGTGGAAAAATACATTGAACCCCAGGTCATATTGTATTTGAGTGTATTTAGAGAGATTATGTCCCTGCATATCATTTTCAAAAATCCATTCTTGTCGATGAAGTAGTTTGTGCATGCTGTTTAGTCTCTTTGATGTTGCTTTCTTTCTGGCCATACCCTGTGGGCACAGTCTCCAGTCAGAAAAAGATGCTTCTTTGACCCTTGATTGATTTACAATAGAAGATGGAAGGATGGCATGGCAAACTCTTATGACAGAAGTGTCACAACTGCTCCACTCCACTTTTTTGGATCCATTCTGCTTGAGATGCAAAATGCCATGCTGGTGAAAGGCCAACAAAAATGGCACAGTCTTGTTAAAATGTGACAGCAATCCCCCAGTGAGACTGGTTAAAATAGGCTAATACATAGAAGTGTTGAAGGGAAAGTTGGTGAATAGAATGCCATCATGAGCATTGGAAATCGTGGTACAAACCCAACAATTACTGATATTGAAAGAGGAGGCATACATTAACTCGAAGGCATGATACGTGTTAAAGTTTGGGTGCCAACTAGATGCTTGTTGATGAACATGAAGGTGTGGGGTGGTCACAAGGCCGATGAAGGTAGCCGAAAAAAGTAATGGCCACAAAAGCAAAACTAGGAGTACAAGAAGTGTGCTGCAAATATGTGTACAGTGTTTCTGAGGGAATGCTGTGACCCACAAGGAAGGTTGAGATTGCAGTTGTACAGTCGTGCCAAAGGGATGAAGTGCTCTGAGTGAAGAATCAGTTGAGTCTGTCAGGAGATGCATGGTAGCAGGAGAAGCTGTGGTCATGGCTGGAGAGGTAGAATAAAGTTCATGGCCTTAAGAGGGTGGTTTAGTGTGGCTCTGGGTGCGGCGTGCAACAGGTTCCGGAATGTCCTGAGGTGAAGAGAAGGAAAGTGGTTGTTGATCTTCCGAAGGCATGATTTTCTTGACTTCTGAAATGTGTATCCAGGTAGATGATCCTTGTAGTCGAACAACAGAAGAGGTGGTGAGCAAAACCAGGTAAGGCCCCTTCCAATGGAGCTGCAAAGCTGTTTTCCAACTGAAGAATGTAACATACACCCAGTCGCCTGGTTGAAGATGATTTACCAGGTCACGTTCAGGCAGGGTTTGAGCTTGTATGACCTGGCGGTGGTGGTGCTATAAAACAGAAACAAGAGATTTGCAGTAGGACAATAAATTAGCATCATGTAACTGATAGTCAGAAAAAGGAGGTGGTGGGGTGAGGGGCATATGGATGGGTCAACCCATAATAATTTCATGTGGAGAAAGACCCTTGGAATGATGAGTTTTGCCCCACATGGAGAATAGTACTAAAGGTAGTGCTTGTACCCAGGTGAGGCCTGTTTCTACAGTAAGCGTAGATAGTCATACCTTGATAGTCTGATTTTCCCTTTCAATAATGCCAGAGGCTTGAGGTCTATAAGGGCAATGAAATTTCAATACAATACCTAGAGTTTTGCAAATTGCTTGTGTCAATTGTGAGGTAAAGTGCATGCCTCTGTCAGAATAAATATGGCATGGTACCCTAAAACAGGGGATAAACTCAGTGCATAGCTTCTTAGCAAAAGAAATAGCATCATTCTTGGCACATGGATAGGCCTCAACCCAGCCAGAAAAAACATCAGTTATAGTAAGAATATATTTGAAACTTGCAGAAGGAGGTAGTTCAATAAAATCCCATTGAAGTGCACAAAAGGAACCTAAAGGTTTTGGCAGAGGCTGGGGTGGGACCTGGGTGCCTTTGGAAATGTTAAATTGTAAACAGATTGAACAGCTTGACACAAAATGGTGTACAGATTCCGAGAAACCAGGTGCATACCAGTCACATTGGATCAGCTTAATTAGTGAGTTCTGGCCCAAATGAACAGGAAGATGATAGATGAGGATCAATTGGTGTAAAAAGGCTTTTGCTGGTACAGGGCGCCCATCTGGATGTCTCCAGATGGAGTCTTCGCCATGTTTACAGTTTGCATGTATCCACTGAGTCACCTCGGAATCTGATGCATTGTTCTGTAAATTCAATAAACACTGATTTGAAAAAGTAGGCATCTGCAACGTCTGTTGAAATACACACAGCTGCATTGGTTGTCCCTGAACAGAGATGGAAAGAGCAGTTTGTTTTGCAGCCCAGTCTGCCATAGCGTTCCCATTCCCCTTACTTTCAAAAGAGTCATCAGACTGGTGAGCTGCAATTTTAATAACAGCAACTTGTTTTGTTAACAAAAAACAGTGTAACAACATGTCGACATAAAATGCATTTTTGATAATAGTACCACTGGATGTAAGGAATCCCCTTTCTTTCCATAAGGTGCCAAAGTCATGTATTACACCATGCGCATAGCAGGAGTCAGTATATATATTGACTTTTTTATCCTTGGCCAATTGACAGGCAGTAGGGAGAGCTACTAATTCAGCTACTTGAACTGATGAACCAGGTGGTAAATTCCCAGTTGACAATACAGAGTTTTGTGAGCAGACGGCCCAAGCAGCTGACAGTTGTCCATTTTGGTTGAGCAGACAAGATCCGTCAATGAAAAGTACCAGATCTGGATTTTGTAGAGGGACATCTTGGAGATCTAACCTAGGAGAAAGGGAAGAGTTAGCAACAATAAGACAATCATGGGGTTCACCCTCATCAAAGGTGGGGATTAATGATGCTGGATTAAGTGCGGGGCATCTGGAGGGCAGGGTTAGCAAATAAAATCAATTCATATTTTGTCAGTCTATAGGGAGATAAATATTGTGTTTTCATCTTTAAGGGTAAAGCGTGAACTGCATGAGGAACAGCTAAAAAGGTGTTGTGTCCTAGGGTAATGGAAGTGGCAAGGTCCACTAACACAGCTGCAGCTGTGACTGCCCTCAGGCACGCAGTTAATCGGGAAACTACTACATCCAATTGGGTGCTAAAATATGCTATCAATTGGTACCTTCCGGTACGTTGTTGGGCTAAAAGACCCAATGCCACCTTATTTCATTCACTACAGAAAAGAATAAATGGTTTCAAGTAGTCTGGTAGGCCTAGGGCAGGCGGGTTGGATTATTGTACCTTAGGCTTAAGCTGTATAAAGGCATTTTCATGTTCACTTGATCATGGAAGAAGCTCGGGAGTATCCTTTTTTAATAACGCTAGTAAGGGTTGAGTAATCTCTGAGAAATTAGAGACCCATTGGTGGCAGTAGCCAGCCACTTCCAGGATCTCCCGGAGTTGGCGTTGGGTAGTAGGATGGGTGCATTTTGGATGGCAGTTATGCAGGAGGACAGAACTCTCAGAGTGCAATGTGAGGTTAGATGACCCATATATTTGACTTCATTTTGACAAAACTGCAGTTTGGATCTGTTCACTTTAAAACCCTGAAGGGCAAAACAGCAAGGGTGTCCCTTTGACACGCTTGCAAAGTAGTAGAGGCAATGAGAATGTCATCGACATACTGTACTACTGCTGTTTTGGCAGGAAGAGCAAGGACATCTAACTGTTGCTTCATTTATCTGGAAAAAAGAGTAGGTGATTCCACATAACTCTGGGGAAGTCTAGTCCATGTATATTGCTCCCCCTGGTATGTGAATGCAAAAAGATATTGACTATCTGAATGAATCAGAATAGAGAAAAAGGCAGAAGAAATGTCTAAAATATAGAAGGTGGTGGCAGACAGAGGGATGCAGCTCAAGATGGTGGCAGGATTAGGCACTATAGGGAAAGCAGGTAGAACAGCCCTGTTAACAGCTCTAATATCTTGAAAAAACCAATATGTTTCCCTGCCTGGTTTCTTAACTGGTAGAATAGGAGTACTGCATGGGCTAATGGTAGGAACTATTATGCCCTGTTGCAATAAAGTCTGGATTGCTGGAGTGATTCCTGCTTCCACTTGGGTGGAAAGGGAGTGTTAAGGTACCTTGGGCAACGCTGCACCAGGCCTCAAGGTGATTTTGACTGGATCCGCATAGTGCAAGAGGCCTACGTCATTGTCATGGGTGGTCCATAGTGACACAGGAAGAGCGTCTAATGAAGGGTGGGAAGGAGTAGATTGTGCTTGACACTGGGTGCACCACTTGCAAACAGTTTGAGTCGGCCGAGATAAATGTTCCTAACATAACATGGTCTTGCTCTTCTGGTGGGATTTCCAGAAAGATTCCCTCTTCAGTGCAATAAATTGTGAAACCAAGTTTGCATAGCAGATCATGGCCAAGTAGGTTCGATGGTGCTGACATGCCAACTAAAAAGGCCTGATGTTGGCCCCAGACTCACTGGTACCTGGACTGTCTCAGGGTAACTTAAGGGGACTCCGGAAACTCCCACACCTTTAGTGGTGCTGCCAGAGAAAGGAAGACTTTTAGCAGCTTTTAATGTAAGCATAAATCTGGTGGCCCCTGTATCTACCGGGAAAGAAATAGGTTTATTTTTCACAGTTAACATTACGAATGGACCCTGCTGGTCAATTGGAACAAGTGGGAAAAGTTGCTACATCTGTTCAGGGAAGCCCAGTAGTGACTGTTGGGCATCAGGCCAGATGGGAGGGGTCCAGGAGGAGTCCCAATGCTGATTCTGACCTGACTGAGGCTGTTCCCCTTGCCTAAAGGGGATGCCTGGTGAAAATTCATGAGAGTGAGGTGGCGGTTGCAGCACTAGGTAATGACAACTGTCCCTCCAGTGACCAGCTTGTCCATAGTTGAAACAGAGCTTATTATTTCCACCACCATCCCCCATTTGCCTCCGACCTTGTTGTTGGAAGCCATTACTTGCAGGGGGTCACTGAAAGGGGCCTTGCACTCAAAATCCTTGTCCATTACTGCCTCATCTTCCTGAACAATTTCTTCCTCGGCCCCGCTGCCCAAAGGAAGAGAACATTGTAATTGGGCCTGGAGGGGGTGATTTTGTATGTCCTTCTTTTCCTTTACCAGAAGGTCAGACAGATACTACTCCTGGGTATCTAGCTCATGCAAGCCTAGGCTGGGCCAGATCAAACACACCTTCTTCAATTGGTCTCAAACCGGGGGTAGAAGACCATCTACAAAAGTAGCAGACAGCCCGCTGGCTGCGGGACCTTCTGTCAGCTCCGGATACCCTGAATAGGCTTCAAAAGCATCAGTAAGGCATGATAGATAGGAATCCACTGGTTCATATTCCCATAGTTGGATGGCCTTAATCTTTGACCAGTTGGGAAGAAGGGGACAGATAACTGTAATAGCATCCAGTATACAGCTCCTGACTGACTCAAAACCATAATTTCCAATTGTTCCATGCTGCAAAATGGGATTTGGGACATTTGCATGGTCCCATATTCATTTTAAAAGGTCAGCTGGAACAGCATATTGCAATACCATCCTTACTTTTTCAATAGTGGGGTGCTGAAGACTGACATGACCAGCCAAAATTCGTTGGAATTTTGCTGGGTTAGACAGCTTACTTACTCCATGCAGTCAATCACGTACTATAAACCTTCAATGCACCTGTTTTTGACCTTTCAAATTTTACAAGGCTCTCCTTTCAGAACCCATCACTGTTTGAATCTAAAACAACTAGACTGGCTAGAATTTCTTAACCAGCTTTAATTTTACCAGCTTACAATAGCCCACAAGACCCTGTATCAACCCAGCAACACTCCAATACTCTCTAGCCTCGTTACACCTTATAATAATCTCAAGGATCTATGCTCCTCAAACAAACTGCTGATCAATACTACCAAATCCAACAACTCAGCAGGTGACTCCTTGTTCTCTAACTCTGTTGGAAAATTATGGAATAAACTACCCTCTGAACTCACATCTCAGACTTCTCTCTCACTTTTTAAAAGGAATCTAAAACTATTTCTCAATAAACACTGGCTATGCTCCTGCACTAACCCTGACTAACTTTTTCCCATTACACTAATTTTCACCCTACATCCTTTACAATCGCCCCTTTAATGTTTCATTACACTATATTATTGCATATAAAATGTATGTATATATGTATATTGTACCCTCTCTCGTACATTACCCTTTAGGGATTAATGCTTATGTTATTAATCACTATGAGTATTATAATTTGCACTTCTTTTGGAAAAAAAAAAACACTAATGTTTTTATGCAACAATTGCTGTTTTTATATTAATCTGTCATAACGTCTATATTAATTTTGTATGTTTCTTGGAGCTTTTCTCCCCGGGCATCTACTGAAAATGGACATGTATCCAGCTAAACTAGCCCGGTCAACAAATGTAAAATAAAAAATAAATAAATAATATATATATATATATATATATATATATATATATATATGGGTTACTGTCAGTACATCAAACGGCCACAACATTGAAATCCACTGCATTGACACCTCAGAACATCGACACCCGGAGAGCCAAAGATTACCACAAGTCTGCAGAATGTCGAACCAAATGTATCAACTACACTACAGCGAACAGGTTGTGTAGTTCAAGTATTTGGGCTCAACACTGTGCAGGGAGATCATGGTTCAGTGAGGAACAGGGAATTAGCCCATTTCCTCACTGTAGTGAATCTCGGAGATGGTATATTTAATGTGCAGGGGGTGAGGGGAGCAGTTCCCCACATAGCAGGTGCAGGGGCGTGCAGCTCCCCCCTTGCAAAATAGTATAATTAATGTACTGTTGACTGTAGAATGTAAAGGTACGTTAATGTACATAGCAGGTGGGTGACCTCCTGCTACGTCAAATACATCAAACTAAGGATGTCGATGTATTCATTTTTGCCTTGGTTGCTGTTTCGAAATTCCAAACTCAGTATTTTGGGTCGACATTGTGAACAGTTGACCAAAGCGAATTCGGAATTACAATAGTAAACCTATATATGTATGTGTGTGTGTGTGTGTGTGTGTGTGTGTGTGTGTGTGTGTGTGTGTGTGTGTGTGTGTGTGTGTGTGTGTGTGTGTGTGTGTGTGTGTGTGTGTGTGTGTGTGTGTATATATATATATATATATACATATATATATATATATACATATATATATATATATATATATATATATATATATATATATATATATATACAGGGCTATGTCAGAAGATCAAAATTTAAAAAGACAGAAAAATAAAAATATCTAAAACTAAAAATACTGAAAATATTTTTAATGCAAGCCCCATGTACCCCTCATGTGGGGGTGGGGGGTGCTGCACCCCTACACCTTCTGCTAATTATATATACCAACTCCAAGATCACACAACACTGGAGAAAGTCCATATTCCATTTTTGATATTTTGAGTTTTAGATATTTTGATTTTCAGTCTTTTGATAAGTATATACATATATATGTATAAAAAAAAATATATATATATATATATATATATATATATATATATATATATATATATATATACCTATATATATCTATATATCTACCTATATATATATATATATATATATATATATATATATATATATATATATCACTTTTTAAGGAATGGGAAGATATTTTAGAGGATGCCAGCTATAAACGTATTCGTCTGCTAGTAAGGAACAACCTTAGTGTGCAGGAAGCTACAAAGGCTGACATCACATCTTTAAAAACAACATTGGAAAATGATAACCACAATGACCTGGATGCTAAATTTGAGCTGCTTAAAGAAAGAGTGAAAGGATATGAGCAGTCCATTAAAGAAAGAAAGATTAATAAAATGAAACGAGATCAACTGGACAAAGATGATCCTGGGAGACTTACTAGGAGGTACAATAATAATAACAACAACAATAGGAGAATCAACAACAGACAAGGTTTTAGTTATTACAGGGGATATAAGGGAAAGTATAACCATGCTAGCAGACCTCAACGGGATTTTCCCAGGGGAGATCCTTGCACAAAACCAGACAGGGGCACAATACAGAACCACCAGGAGACTGCTCCTCCTATCAACACTCCCCAGAAGCCTTTGACATCACAGAAGGATCAGGACAGGAACATAAGCCACAGCAGCAACCAGAACAGACAGGGAGTTTTACAGGACGAATTACAGGACTACCAGGACAACCCGGACCACAGACAATCTAGCTACCAGGAGCAGCAGCACCTTCACAGAGACCAGTTTCTTCAGGAAGACCAATATCGACAGCACAGACATCAACCACCACACCAATACCAAAGCCAGCACCAGTACCAGAACAAGAACGACAACCACCACTAGAGCCCCAGAGCTTGTCCCTCTTACCAGGTCCCCCCATACCACAGCCATAGTGAGGAATACTACTACAACCCACCAAGATTCCAGAAAGCAGAGGAGGAATTCCAGAGGTCTCATACTCTATCCACGAACTCCCAGGGAGACAGGAGTGAGGAGTGAGGGAAATACAATACCTGGGCAATCCCGACTGGAACCCAGACTACAACCCATGTCCCAGGCTTAGACAGAGGAACCAGCCACAATAACAGGTACAATAACAACAACAACAGGTGCCACAATAACAGGTCCTCCACTTATCTGGAACCACTCTGTTAAAGCACTGACTGAAGAGGAAAAAAGTGTGTTGTCCAAAGGACTTACTTTTGTACCAAGCTGCAGGAGTGAGGTTGCTCAGGTACTGATAGACCTTAAAATGTTTGTGAGGAAGCTCAACTTAAGGGTACAGTTTCATGGCAAAAGTAATGACACTGAAAATAAGCCTATTGATGAAACTAGAAAAAGGCCTAGCAGCTATTGTCCACCACTATATCAAACACTAGCTGCTTTCGAAGTGAAATGTGAGATGGATATCAGGAAACTGCTTAAAATACCTCCTAAGAAAAAACTTTATAACTTAACACAGGGAGAAAGAAAAGCATTGCTTGAGCTAGGCAATGATAAATCCAGGCGTGTAATGAAGGCAGACAAGGGAGGAGGTATACTTGTGAATGATACCACTAGCTACAACCAAAAGATAGCGAACATGCTGGAGGATAGCAAATTATTATTTACCATGGATGACATAAAAAGAGCATATGATTTTTGGAACACTAATCTCACCACATTATGGGAAGAAAAACTTATCACTGAAAATCTGTATAATTATTTATGGAGCCAATGCCCACATTTACCTTACTTTTTTGGAATACCAAAGCCATACAAGAACAGAGAAGACCCACCTTATAGACCGGTGGTAGCAAGTGGAGGTTCCCTTACTGAAGCCACAGCCATTTACCTTGATTACTTGCTGAAACCTCTAGCAGAAAAAAATAAGTAATACATAAGAGATTCAATGGATTTTTTTGAAGAAAATAAAAAACATTATAGTGGAAGCTGACAGTATTTTATTAACTATTGATGTGGAATCCTTGTACACAGTGCTCCCTCAC
The DNA here is from genome assembly GCF_019279795.1 of Protopterus annectens. NCBI lineage: Eukaryota > Metazoa > Chordata > Ceratodontiformes > Protopteridae > Protopterus > Protopterus annectens. The sequence continues at coordinate 1,418,921,170 of NC_056745.1, forward strand.
AATTACTGTATAACAGCAGCTATGGAGTCTTTTAAAAAACATAATCAGGGTACACAGGCACAACTGCAAACGTTAAGCAAGCTCATTAATATTGTACTGGACTTCAATTTCTTTACTTTCAATGACAAACATTACAAACAAAAAAACTGGTATAGCAATGGGGGCTGCCATGGCTCCCAGCATAGCTAACATAGCCCTGGCCAAATGGGAGGAGGACTTTGTGTTAACACAGACTACATGCAGCATATCACATGCTATTTACGTTTTATTGATGACATCTTTATTGTGTGGGAAGGTGACACCATGCAGCTTGGAGATTTTATCACTTACCTCAATCAAACAACCCCCTTCCTGAAGTTTACCTCTTCCCATAGCTGTACTTCAACCACTTTCTTAGATATGCAGATTTCCAAAGACACCAACATTAACAGAATCACCACTGATCTATTCAGAAAACCAACGAGGGTTAACTTATTACTCCACAGTAAAAGTGTATATCCTACAAAAAACAAGTATAATGTAATGAAATCACAAGGCTATAGATTAGCTCGAATTACCACAGAGATGGAACCATTTTTGAGAAACCTGAACAACTTAGAGAATGATTTTCTAGTGAGAGGCTATGAAAGTCAGATGTTAAAAAACATCCTGGAACCCGTTATAGAACTGAAAAGGACTGAAGCACCTTCACTCAACCTCCCCAGTAGAAAAATATTAAGTAATTCCACAGAGAATAACAAATGCAAAAATAGCTGCATCCTAACATACACTTTGGATTATCACAGTATCAAAAATATTATTGAAGAAAACTGGGAAATTGTCACAGGAAACCCTTTTCTGATTAACATCTTAGGTGAAGCCCCATCATTTGTTTATAGGAAGGACAGGAACATTAGAAGTTTTGTTGAATTTAAACCTAGACCATATGAGAAAAGCACTAAAAGATGTGAAACTAAGTGTACATTTTGTATATTTATACAGCAAGGTGATAGGTTTTATTGCCCTTATTTAAAGAAGATCATTAAAACCAGTGCAGGGGGTGACTGTAACACTACAAAAGTAATTTACAGGGCACAGTGCAATGAATGTGATGCATTCTATGTGGGCAAGACTGTAAATAAAATCAAGCGAAGGATTTCATGTCATCTGTCAGAAATCCGCTCTGGATGTAAAAATAATGCACTAGCCAAACACCTTTCTCTTCATAAAAGACACACGGGTTTTAAGTTCCAGATCCTGGATCGTATAGACATGGGTGATCTTGAAGGAGACATCCCAAATATTCTGGAGAAACATGAACTCATGTGGCAATTAAAGCTGAACTCTTAGGAAGCCTGGACTAAACTACTACTGTTCAATTAAAAGTGCACTGGAACTTAGAAAATTGCCACATTGTTTACATGACTAATTGTATTTTATTTTATTTTATTCTACAAACTGGTTTTAAATACAATTTTAAATCAGTTGAAATTTAAGTGTATATTTTGTTTCCATCATCATACATATATTTTTTTCTTATTTTTATTTTTTTCTGGTTATTTTTCCACTTTATTCAAAATGATGTACAATAACAATACTAACTAATTATACAATTATATATATTTTTATATATATTTTTAGGGTTCTTGTACACAGACCTGAAGAAATCTAGAAGGACAAAAGCGATCTTTGTTAACAATAGGTTATGAAAATAGAAATTGATTTTTACATGCAAAATGTATATGTATATATTTATATATTTTTTTTGATTGCCAAATGAACTAAGGTTGATATATTTCCAGCCATATAGTATATTGTCTTGGATAAAATCACAGACTTAATAATCTACTTAATAATCTGGTTAAATAAGAGGTACCGTATCATTATACATTTTATTTAAAGTACATAAGGGTTATATATTATTATGACAGCTACTAAGTAGGGCAGGACCAGCTCGAATGTCACACTGATGGGGGAAGGGATGTGAATTTAACATGTGTACCAATAACACTTTGTTCTACAGCACAATAAACCACTCCCATGCCTGATAAAAAGTATATATATATATATATATATATATATATATATATATATATATATATATTTAGAAAGCTTGTGAGGAAATTATTAACTCTATTTTTGTTTTACTTGGATCGCTTGTCTGTATACTTAATAAAGGATTTTCGACTGGAAACAGACTGCCTGCCTTGCTTGGATTACTTTCGAATACTTAGTAATGCTGTACAATTATATATTTTCTATTATTATTTTTTGTTTTGTTTTGACTTAAGACGAGTTTAAGTTCGCTACTTCTACTACTATTGTCTGATCTGATTAATATACAGTGATTAACTAGAAATATATGGACTGAAAGTCTTCCACACAGAGAAGTTTCTTACACTGTTTTGTATATACACGAAACAAGCCCGTTGGGCTGCTGAAGAATAAGCAGTAACAAACCAAGCACAGTAAAACCAAATTCTGTGTATTCACCACATTGAGGTTATAGCAAACGGTTTAATGTTCCAAATGAATACAGTAAAATAAATAGACAAGAGATGAGCGCTTTTGGGTATTATACCCTTCATCAGATCTGATAATAAACAGCAGTAGCTTCCAATTTATACAAACTATCATCCAATGAACTTTTAGTAAATATCGTGCCAAAAATCCAATAGAGAAAAAAGCAAAATGTTAAAATACCTATGAAATTGCTGGTCCACCAATGATCAGTTGTTATTTCCATATTCAACCAGTCAATATAGAAGCTGAATGGGTTATCCAATAGCTGTCATCATAAATCCTATCAATGCTATTGGTTAAAATCCCAATTCAAGCTCTTTCATTGGTATGCATTGGTGCAAATGAATGCCCTGTAATTTGGGTTTATATCACAACGTCGAACTTACAAAAGTTTGATCGTTGTAATATTGAACCCTACTGTTCGAAACCCAACAAAACCGAAAGCACAGAACAGTGATTTTTTTTTTTCCCAGGGAAAAACAATCGCTGTTCCATGACAAAAAACAAAAACAAAACAAATTTAACCTTAAACTTAAACTGTGATGGGGGCTTGGCCCCCTCACCCCCCAATGTGGGGGGCTGTGTCCCCCACACCCCCCCTACTTAAAAATACCAACTCAGAGATCGCACCACAGTGGAGGAAATAGCAAAGCCCAGAAAACAGCCCACCGATTTTTTTCCCTGGAAAAAAAGTCGATGTGCCATGGCTTCCTTATTTTCCATTTTCGGACTTTAGGGTTCGATATTACAACATTCAAACTTGTTTTAGTTTGACATTGTAATATAGACCCCTGTAATTTAGGTTTCCACCACTAACATCAACCTCTTACTTTATCAAAAGTATGTGCTCTTATGTATAAATTAGGAAGTAAATTCTCTCATATTCAAATTAATAGCTAACCTCTATGTAGCACATAAATTATAAAAAATATATATAAGAAAAGTCAATGCATATAAATCTTCTAAATGCTCTGAAAAGAAAATTACCTATCATATGCTAACTCACAATATTATTCTTGGGGGGGTTACCCATTAGCTATCACTATGCTTCCTATAGACGCTATTGGCTGTATTTCCAAACCAAACGCAGTCATTCATAAACAGTTTGTACAAATCAATAGCCTATGTTTCAAAATTCCACCAAGTTACTTTAAGGAACATAGATGTCTGTTGTTATTAAAGTGCCAATATTGTGCGTTCCTAAATTAATTTAAAAATCTATTAAAAATTAATGCAGCATGTAGAATAGCATTGCAAACAGTGCTCTCGAAAGATCGTATAAAGTCAATGACGAAAGAACCCTAGCTCATAAAATAATAAGTAACATGTCCAAATCACATTTTTTAAGTAATTTTTAAATGCTAGCACTGGGTTCAACAATATCAGTCAAATTCTTTATAGTTAAAACAAAACGCCAACTAATAAATACATCCATACTCGCATTACAAGTAAATGCAATGCTTGTAAATCCAAATCCAGTCAGGGGCTATCAGATATACAGCCAATCAAATCCTGTCCCATCACCTCTAAACCAGTCAAAGCCAGGCTGAACACTGCCATATACAAAGAGCACTTTGGATTTATTGGTTGGCAACCTGGACATAATTGTCTATATGTATTTAGTTCTGTATAATTGCATGACCAAGAATTATTTGTAACAATTACATGTCGATTACTGTTGTCAATATTGCATGACCCATTTCTCAAAGAGGGAGGATGTAGAATTGTATGTGTGTGTGTGTGTGTGTGTGTGTGTGTGTGTGTGTGTGTGTGTGTGTGTGTGTGTGTGTGTGTGTGTGTGTGTGTGTGTGTGTTGTACCTTTAAGAAGAGTTTCAAGGAAAGCAAGTGCATATAAACAGCAAGCACATGCTAGCTTCAGTGCCGTTATGAGACTGCAGCCAGAGTGACCATGTATGACTGTGATAGCTAGTTTGTTTATAAGTTTATCTAAGTTAAAGTTATTAAACCTCAGTCCTGATGTGTTTGTATATAATAAAGCGATTGAACAGAACCCATGAAGGCTCATCTATTTTATCCTGACTGGACGAGCGAAAGGTCCAGTGTGTTGGATTAGACAAGCTTTTGCATTTAATATAGTTTCCATTTTATTCTTCACTTTCTCTTTCCTTATTCGATTTTTTAGTTTAATTTGTCTATTATCAAGGGTGGGAATGAAGTAACGATGGTGGTTAAGCAAAGGTACGAATGGAATCCATGCATTGTATTTCAGAGTTTTGTTTCCCAGTGAAAGCCTCTTGTGAAGGGCATTTATGGCAGTTTATCTTAAATGACTTTAGTGGTGGGGATAGTTTAGTTAGTCCTGGTGGTTCTGTGGTTTTGGTCATTTTCAGCCATGCTGTATGCCTTTGTTTAGAGAGTTTTCATGGGCCACAAGGTTCTCCATGCAGGTGCAGTGTGGTCTTCACTGTTGGAGGAGGGTGGGAAGTAACATTGAATAATGGGTACGCGGCGTGCCTCTTAACTGTTTAGATTTCACAGAAAGTGCATATTTGCTGCATAAGTTGACTCGGTTCCACATAAACTGTGAGCAATTAATTTCAGGCACTTTTACCATTTCCTGGGAGAGAGCTTGTATATAAAAAAAAAAACCTTGGTTCATCGTCCATAGTGTTTATGGATGATGTTAGCAGGCATGTTAACGTTTTCACAGCACACTGCCTTGGTTCAGACCTCAAGAAGGAAATGTGCAATATGTGTTGAGTTAAGGAAACTGTACCTAGCCTTTTTTCAAAAGCAGTTGTACCACGAGCCCTTTTCTAGATATATTTAGTGTTATATTCTCCTGATATTTTTATTATGGGGTGATTGGCTTTATGTGCATTGGTTTCTTTGTTTTTGTGTTGATCTGTGCTTGGAGGGATTGGAGAGTGAGTTTTGTTGGTTTCCAGTTCTGCGGCTCATATCTGGTGATCGGTTCCTTCTGTTTTTGTTTCTCTAGCCCTTTGACTGTGTCTGCCTGCTTGCAGATTCTTAGGCGGATGGCCTGGGGTTTGTTGTGGTGGTTGGGGTGTTCTCCTTGTGGATACAGAGTGAGGGGTTGGTTCTTGCTGGCTTAGCTTGGTTGGTCCTCGAGGGAAGCTGTCCTGGTTTTGCCTATGGGGCTGGATAATCTGGAGTGGGTTGCAGGTTTGGTCTTCCAGAGCATGTGGGGTTGTGGTGCTGTCTGTGGAGTGCAGGCTCCATTTGTCACTTGCAGTTTGCTTGTTGGCTGCCCAGGGTTATAAAAAAAAAGTTCATCTGGGTCAGTTTTATAGGTCAGTTAACAAAATGAGAGATTAGTGATCTCCATGTATTACTTTTCTATTGCTTGTCTCCTGAGCATTTCATGATTTTAAATTAAGGCTGAGTTGTTTTTTGTTTCAGGACCATTCCTTTGATGTTGTTCATTACTGAATTTTACCATAACTTGGAGGCATGCCTTTTGGCTGTACAGATTTTGTGCAGAATGACTGGAATCTTGTATCAGGGCTGTCCGTTTTCATATAATTATGTCTTTCTGGCAAATTACTGGTGGGTCATAGAGGCTTGAGGTTGGAGAGTGATGACATATGGTTGAATTTCAGACTTCCTACTCTTCAGTGAAGTTATGCCGAAGCACCACTGTTACTGTCAACTAAGTTTGTAAGAGCAATATTAAAAAAAAGGAAATTGTTTTGCTTGTGGTTTTGTCCAGATTTCTTTTTCTAAGAGGTTGAGAGGTATGGTGACAGGGCAAATATGTTCTATTAGCTTTATATGTTTGTAAGAGCAGCATTTAGGGGTAGTCCTTATTTTGGGCCTTTATCCATCTGTGGGTTATGCACAGTTGTGGCAGAATGGCCAGATGTTATTTCATAATTTAGGTTATTCTTCAAGTTTGAAGGGTTCTGGATAGCATTGGCATACATGTTTCTATAGCTGAAATGGAACTATATCTAAAGCACACTCACGTTACCTCAGTTAATTTACTTTTATGACCCAGTCAGGGTGATCTCACAGTTACAGAAGCTGCATTCATAGATCATAGTCCACACTAAAGGTTGAGGCTTTGTCATAGGATACTATATTAAACATTGTTCATGGTAACAGGGAAGTTCAACTGGACAATAACCTATTTTTAGCAGAAATTTGGGTGAAAAACTTAAACATATTACATGAAAGTAAACAGTAATTTCTGTTGTTCATTTGGTAACTGGTATAGACGATTAAGGTTAGGAGTTATTAAGCTGTTTCTTGCAGTCCAGCTGCACCTTTAATAGATTGTGATTGCTTTTGTCATAAGTATACAATGTTTTATTCAAGTAGAAACTGGCCTTGGATTTGGCAAGGGGAGGTGGAGCTAGTGAGGTCATTCAGAGGGTGGGCAGGTGGTCTTCAACTGTCTTTTATCTCTCTATTTCAGAGGATTTACATTTGTCTTTTCTTTGCAGATGGTGGTGCTGCAATGGGTGTTTCAACTGCTGGAAAGCTACACATTGAGTTCACAAATGGTGGAAGCACAGAGTTCATATCAGCCGGTGGTTCAAAGGCAGTGGTCTCATTAGGAGATGGATGTTACTGCAACGGGTGTTTTGGGCACTGAGGTGGTATGCAGAGAGGTCACAAGTATGGATACATTTTATATGTGCATTTAGGCATGTGTGTGTTTGTGCGGTATGGGAGTAGTACATGGACAGGTAAGGATGAGATACATCATGGGCATGGTGAAGCAGGTGTTGGGGTTTAATTATGGGGAGTTTGTGGTCATCCATAGGTGCAGTGGAGTCATAACAACTGCAGTTGGGTTAACTTTGGGATCTGGCTGAGTGATTATCTAAGCAAGCCTCAGGGATAGGGAGGGGGTCTTTTGAACTTTTCACCTACTGCTTATACTTGGAGGAAAGGTTTGGAATGGGTGAGTATGTGGATAATTTCAATTAACTGATATGATGGGGTTAGACATCTGATGGAATTAGGAATTGCAAACAGTAAACTAAGACTTTGGAGGTTTTAGTGGCTTTATGCTTAAATGACAGGGGACAACTGTATGTTATATCTCCTTATGTGTTAGGTTTCATTATTGCATGGCTGTTTGGTTGCAAAATACTGCCTTGTCCTTGCCAATCTTGCTGAGTTAAGGGTGCAGGGCTGGAGTAGGTTTATAGGTGGAGTGTAGGTTTTGCACACTTGCTAGAAGTGTGTGGGTATGTATTCTTCACTTACTCACTTTCCTCACTTATCTAGAGGAAAATAGTTTTTTATTCAGGCATGTCCAAGGGTCAGCTCCCAGTGTTCTCTCCTGTCTATCTGATGAATCTGGGCATCTTGGGGCAATGTAGAAATTGCCTCATATACACAGACAACCCTCTCCCCCTACCACCCAACACTACATCCTGTGAGAGATGCACTTATCTAGCCAAACTGGAGGTAAAGCTCTCTCCATACAAGACTGAACTTGACAGGGTAAACACTTGCACCACACCACACTCATCACATAGTCTCACTAAGTCTACACCACCAAAATCCACACATAGAAACAAAAAAACATTCGCAGAAGCTCTCAATAATAATCTGCTCAAGCAACAGAGACCTCCAAAGCAGAAATGCAAGCAACTTCCACCCCCAACACAACCCAAATGACACATAGCCCACAGACTCAGTGTGCCACTCAACCACAGCCAATAAGGCAAAACAACGTACCCAACACACTAGTCACAGGTGACTCTATCCGCCACATAACCCATGCACTCAGGTCACTCCACAACAAATACAAATATGACTCTGTCATTGTCCATGTTGGTGTGAACAACCTGAGACATACCTCCCTGGACTACATGAAAAGAGACATGGAAGAGCTCTCCAATCTTGTAGCCCAGGCAGGTATGACCCTAGCCCTAAGTAACATTCTGCCATCACCCAGAATGATGCCGCAGTACAAGGACAAAATGATTGACTTCAACAATTGGCTAAGCTTCTGGTGCCATTCTAAAGAGATCCAGTATCTGTCTGCCTGGGATGACATGGTCGACAGACCACGATGCTTTGCCAGAGATGGCCTGCACCTGTGACCTCTGGGATTCCGGATACTAGCTAAGATTCTTGCCGACCCTCTAGTGCCTTTTTTAGGAAAGGTTCAAATGACAAATTCCCCACCGTAACAGGAACAGGCAAGCAAAAACTGAGGGTGATGCTACTTCATGCTAGAAGTCTAAATCTCAAAATGCACTCACTCGAGGCACTCCTTAAAATGGAGAACATCGATATCTGTGCAGTGACTGAGACCTGGTTCAAGGCTCCAGAAAGCACCCCTGCACTACCAGGTTATAACTCATACCACACTTTTCGGCCATGTAACCTGGACTGGAACACCAAAGGCGGAGATGTGTCCATATTCATTAAGGATATCCACACCTCCAGGATAGTTGCTCAGCATAATGCAGCCAAAGTTATCCAAGTGCAACTAACTCTGGGAAAAACTGCAATCCAAATTGTAGCTTGCTACAGATCACCCACCATGCCCCAGGATACCCACTCCTCTTTTCTTGATGTACTGGAAAATATTAGGGTTCAACCAAACACCCTAATAATGGGTGATTTCAAGTACCCCACCATTAACTGGGAAAACTACTCATGTACCAACTCCTTTGCTCAACGCTTTCTGGAATTCATAAACTCCAATGCCCTGGATCAACTTATCCACACCCCCACCAGGGGCAGCAATATCCTAGATCTAGTCATTACCAACATGAGTGACCGGTGTTCCACACCTGAAGTCAATGTATCATTGGTCCGATCCAACAATAAGCAAATTACCCTAGATATCCACATCCTGCCCCCAACCCCCATTAAGGAAACCATGGTAAAAAATGTCTCCAAAGCCAACTTCATGCTTCTTAAGACAGAAGTGGTAAACTTCATGACACCCATGCAGATGGACAATACAGTTACGACTACTGAATCCTACAAAATTGCACTTTATAAGCACTTAAATGAGTGCATGGATCATGCAATCCCAAACAGAACCAAGACGCTATCCCCCAAAAAAAGGAAGCCAATCTGGTGGTCCCCTGCCCTCAACAAACTGTACAACAGAAGGAAGAAACTGTTGCAAAAGAGAGTAAAATCCCATGAGTGTAGGAGCTCACTGGTCAGCCTCAGTAAGAAACTGCAATCCCTGATAAAATCCTCCAAAGCTAGTTATGAAAATAAAATCACCACTGATTCTAAAGACAACCACAAAGCATTCTATAGCTATGTCAAGAATCTCAGTGGCAACACTCAGATCTTCTCTGAGTTACAGCACAATGGCACTAAATATACAGACCCAACTGATATTGCCAACATCCTGGCAGATAGGTTCAGTGCTAACTTTACCCCCCTCTCACCCCCTAAAGAGCCCATCTCTATGCCAGAAGAATACAAAGCTCCTGTAATCACAGCTGCACAGGTAAAAACCACACTCTCCAAAGCCAAGAACACAGCATTCATGGGACCAGACAACATCCCAGGCTGCGTTCTACACAAACTACAAAACGAACTGGCACCCCACCTAAGTACCATGTTCAATCATAGCCTCACCTCAGGCTTTGTGCCTGGTGAATGGCGCACAGCGACAGTTATCCCACTCCATAAGGGGGGAGCCACCACGGACCACGGGAACTACTGCCCCATTAGCCTGACAAACTTGGTCTGCAAGGCCATGGAACGTATCATCATGGAACTTATAAACAAAGACATTGGTAATCTCCAAACTCTGGACGCCACCCAGTTCAGGTTTGTAAAAGGCAGATCATGTCTCCTAAACCTGATAAACTTCTTTGAAGCAGTCACCAAAGCTGTAGACAAGGGTAAGGTGGTTCACACAGCCTATCTAGATCTTGCCAAGGCTTTCAACACCATCCCCCACTCTGGAATTATAGATAAACTCACTAAACTAGGTATAAATCCCTGTGTCACAAGATAGGTTGCTGACTGGCTCACTGACAGAATCCACACTGTGAAAGTAGCAGACTCCAAATCTGACTTCAGACCAGTGACAAGTGGAGTACCACAGGGTTCAGTCCTGGGTCCTCTCCTGTTTGGTATCTACTTCTCTGAAGTACAGGCTAACATAGAAGGTCTTTGTCTAACAAAGTTTGCAGATGACTGCAAACTAGGAGCCATAATCAAAACTCCTAACAATGTGGACATCCTACAAAAGGGCCTCACTGAGACAGATGCCTGGTGTCAAAGCCATGGCCTCAAGCTCAATGCCAAAAAGCACATTGTCATCCCCTTTGGTAAAAACTCTGTACCCATGAACTACAACATAGGCAGTAGTATACTTAACACCGAAAGTGTGATAAGAGACCTTGGGACAGAGGTGGACAGTAGTCTCTCCTTTGATAATCACATCGTCACAGTAGTCAGGAAATCCTTCTACATGGCACACCTCATCACAAAAGGTTTCTCATCCAGAAAAAAAGAGGTAATTGTTCCCCTCTACTCATCACTCATTAGACCCATTATAGAGTACAATGCCCGTTTTGGTATGTACCTCACAAGACATCTACAACAACTGGAAAGGCCGTAGAAATACCTCACAAAGAGGATTACCGGCCTCAAACAGATGCCCTCATGAACCGTCTCAAAAAACTCCAGCTTTACTCCGTCGCATATCGCCTACTCAGAGGTGATCTCTGCCTAACATACAAAGCTATGTCAAACCCAGAGCTGTTGGACATGCTCCACTTAAAGAAATCCAAATCCATCTGAGCTACACGGACTAGGGACCTAAACCTTGTCACCATAATAAACAAAATATGTTGGAGGGATAGATTCCTGTCCCAGAGACTTCCCATACTCTGGAATAAACTACCTGTTTATATCAAACAAAGATCCTCATTAGCACTCTTCAAGAAAAATCTTGATGATCGGATGAGAAATAGGAAATTCATCCCGGGAATCATCTCTATGGCTCTGCTCGACAGTGGCACAGAAAAATAATTTCCTTGGGTGGCAAAAGCCAGGGTACCTTTTTGGCTGGGCTTGTATAGGCCCCAAGGCCGATAGCCTAGTACCTACCTATGAACCTATTCAGCTTTGCAGGTGACAGACAGGAAGGTATGATGGTTAACTGAGTTTGCAGCAGCCTGAATTGTACCGGCTATCTTTGTTGTTTCATGGATTTCAGGGTAGCTGAGGTAAAGGGAGTTTTTGGGGTAGAGAAAAGGAGTGTCCTTTCATAGGTCAAAAGGAAAACAGGGGAATCATTTTCTCATTAATGTATAGGCATTGCGTGAGCTGCTCATGCCATTTCCAGATTCAGAAGTTGTGCATGATTTAATAGATGGGGTTTTCTTAAAGATTTTCTATTGAATCAAGGTGAGGGGGGTCAATTGGTAGGAACCTTCATCTCTTATAGAGGAAGGAAAAGTTTGTGAAGGTTTGGTGGAGGAGGAATGGGAGATGGTTAGATTATTGAGTTTGTTTGATATTCGTTCCTTTGGGCTGCTCAGAGGGTGTACGTCATATGTATGACTTGTTAAAAGTAGGCAAGGTTTGATGGAGCATTGTAGGTATGCAGGGGTTTTGGGGAGATAGGTGCGGAACTGGGTGTTCTCTTAGCTAGGCTGGAGTTAGAAGGCTTAAGCAAGGCATTGTTTCGGGACTCCTAGCAGATGTAGTCCAGGGTTTGTTTCTTTACCAGATGCAAAGGTAACACATTGAAAGAAAAGCTTTAAGGGGCAAATCCAAGGACAAGTAGTGAATGAAGGATGTCGTTGAGCTTTTGGCAGATGTATTGGGTTGTTCATGGGGATTTGTATTTGTTTGCAAATGGGGCAGGAGATATTGGGTTGGGGGCATACTTTGGGGGATTTGGTTTGTGGCTTGTTGGCCGGCAGAAGGGTATGGTGACTGGAGGAGGGAGGATGAATTTTGGAGTTAGTTTCACTTCAAGTGGCATCATAATTTTAGTAGGAGAAGTTGTGGGGAATAGGGTTCATTTTCAATTGGTTAATATGGCAGTGGTATGGGTTGCTGTTGCTGCTAGACGAGGTGTGTCAGATTGGGTTAGAAGGATTAGATACTCGGTGCAGGAGTCTGGGGTACCTTTTATCAGGAACGCTTATGGTAGGGTTTTGCTAGCTTTGCTAAATTTGTGTTGCAGCTGTCTGGGGGAAGGAGTTTGGTGGGAAAGACTGTTGAGGTATTTGGTTTAGACTCAGGAACAAGGTGAGGCAGTTCACCTGGTCATGGAGGATTTACCTGTGGTTAGTATAGCTGCACAGGTGACAGGGTTACGTCAATTTTCTAAATCTTGGACAGCGATTCATATGTTTGAAGGGTTGGGATAGGTTTGATAGTATAAAGATTGGTAGATGCTGGCTATTGACAAGATAGGTTTTGTTGCGAGGGTTGGTGTGTTAAATGGAGGCTCATTGGGCTACAGTCTGTGTGACATTTGCTTTATGGATGTATGGAAGTCATTAAGGGGGTGGTTTGTTATTTCAGGAAGTACTTTTTGCCTTATAATGTATAGTTGGTATGATGGCAAAATTACTATTAAATTGATCTATTACAAAGGACACTTCATTTTGGTCATTATTATATCCATTGGGGTGGAAAAGGGGGGCTGCAGTGAGGCATGATGGCGTGCAATTGACTTTACTTTGTTTCGGGTGACATTGGGCTTTATAGCATTCTGACTACATTTGACAGGTAATAACCTGGGATAACTATGAAGCTACTTTTGATAGGATAACTAAAGACTTTTAATTTACAGAGGTTTTACATGGGTATGGCTATTATTTTGGCATGAGACAGAGATCATCGGTTTAATTTCATCCACTTATGCAGGGGGCTGCTTTGGGTATTTATATGATAGGGCTTTGGGAGGTTGATGACAGAGATACAGTTTGGTTCAGAGAGCATGGAATATATTGAATGATGTTTGGCTTCTCCCCGTTTTAATGTATGGTTAGGTTTGGTGCAGGCTGGTGGTCAGAGAAGAAGACTAAGCTTGTCCTTCTTCTGCTCCCCTTCTGGTGTTGGATGTTCATTTCAATGAGTTGGGAATGGAGTGTGAGCAGCTGGCTGCTGCTTGATAAGTCAAATAAGCGAGTGGAGGTAAGGACACTGCTTATTTGGTCAGGGTGAGCAAGGCCATGCTGCCTACTTAACAGTTCTATAGATGTTTATGCTGTGATTAATAAATAATATTGGTCAATAAAGTTATGTTTATGGAAGTTTAATAAAGGTTGTCAAACGTCATTTGGTGTGATGTGTTTATTGAAGGTGACTGGGACAAGTTACTTTAAAAATTTACACTGAGACAAACTATTACATTAACTTAATAAAGTATCTGTCATATTAGGGTTTCTACATGTAAGGGATTTATCCTAATAGTCAGGAAATCAAGCTTCTGTTAAGAAATTCTAAAACACCCAGAAAATACCCCTTCACTGCAAAATCTCCTACTGCCTTACTCTAGTAACCGCAATCTACACTCAAGAAATAAAACTCTGTTGACAACAGTTAAAAGTCAACAATGCTGCAGGTGACTCCCTCTACCCTAACTATATTGCCAAAAACTGGAATAAACTCCCTTCTGAAATAACTACTGTTACTAATCTACTCCACTTTAAAAAGAAACTTAAAGCACACCTATTTAAATATTGGCTATGCTCATGCAGTACCCCTGGATAAACATCAGCTCTCACCCAAAACCCACCCAGAACATTTTCTCTGCTTTATTTCCTGTGTTACCAGAACTGAATGTAAACTCCCTCAATTTACAAATTAGGTATACATCTCCGTCATCTACTAATCTGTATTATTTATATATGTTATCTGACAGTAATTACTGCACATAAATGTTGTACTATATGCATATGTTGTATGTACTTATGAGAACTCTTACTTTAGCACTGGTCTGTAATTGTGTGCATTTTGCTATTTTTTATTCTTATATATATAAATGTTTACACTTAAGTTGTTGTTGTTGTTGTTGTTGTGTCTTTCGGCTTTTCCCGGTTAGCTATTGCTCTATAATTATATGCATATTGCTAGTTTTCTTATGTATGTAAGTGTCTACGTTTTCCATTACGTGGAGCTTTTCTTCCCAAGCCTCTGCTGAAAAAGGACTTCTGTCCAGTCAGACTTTCCCGGTAAACAAATGTAAAATAAATAAAATAAATAAAAATCCGATTTTGCCTTGTGATTGTTATATATTTTCAGTCATTCTGAGAACCAACATATTTCTGAAGTAAATTTTCCCAAACTACTGTTTCATTTCCCGTTTGCCTTTACATTATACTACTAGAATAATCTTGTATTTGTTTTAACTGGCATCTGTGAAACATGAAATTGGACGTTACCCTGCTGGTGGACAAAGACTGAACGCTTAAGCTTCAGTTGCCCAAAAGGTTCAACTCACCGACAGTTGTAGTTCTGCCATAGGAAATCACTGCTGGCAAGTTGTGCAAGAAAGGGTTCTCTTTTTAGGGGAATTTCCCTCTTCTTTGGGGTAATGTGATCACAGAATTGGTATATATAAGTTTGGGGTGTGTGAGGTGTTTGCTCCCCACACTGGGGTTAAACACTTAAACAAGTGTTTTAAGGCATTTTTTTTCAGTGAATACCGTTTGGGGATTCCAACCCTTGGTGCACTCGCATTTACCTGCTTATAGTAGAAGAAAATTGGACCATTAATAGAGAATTATATTAATCAAAAGAATACTTTTCATGTTGCATTTTATCATACATGCGGAGTCTAAATGTCTGTGCCTTTATTTTTATATGATAAAATAATGGATCTGTGCTCCAGTTGCTCTTTTTTGCTGTCTGTAGTAAAATCACATTTTTTTATCAGTATAACTAATACTGTATATATGAATGAAAACTGGATTCAGGAAAATTATAGAGTACACACTGCAGGAAACAGTGCATAAATATTATTTATTCTTCGTGTCCTCATATCCTCTTCACATGGGCTAAACTCTTGGCTAGGCTTATAAGGGCCTCAGGGCCAATAGCCTAGTAACTTCCTATGATCCTATGATCCTATGATTTTTAGACCCCATGCTTATTTAGTGTGATAGTGTCAATAAACATATTAACTGCCAAATTATAACAACACAAAATATATTTTAAAATGTGCATGCAGAATGTTTAAATATGTGCTTATCTGTTGCATTCAGCAAATCATTTACTATTTCTTCTGGACTCCTGTTAGTACGATTATTGAGAAAAGCAATGTACATTAAAATGGGATGGGCAAATGGAGTGACAAAGGATGATATTTATGTTGGGTTTTTGCTTCTTTCAAAGGTGTCATCTGTAGATTAACAAGGTAATGCAGTATATGATTGTATAATGCATAGTACTCATTCTGCTTATTTTAGTTCTAAGTATGAGGTCACTTTATGCAGACATGATGTCATTTGCTGTTTTCTATTTTTCAGCCTTGCAGGAACCGTAGCGATTTAGTGGTAATCTGCTGTACTACTCCTTCAATGAAAGACCTGAACCTAAAAGTGCCTCTTTATACAAAGGTGTCCATCATCTCTGGAAGGTTCCTCTCTACTTTTTTTGATTTCACTTATGTGGAGAATCCTTCATTTGAACATTTTGAAAAGCCAGTAGTGGTTTCAAAAAGCAACAATTATCTACTTGAAATCAAGGTATGTATATTTTCTCCCACATTCCAAAGATATACAGGTAATTTAATTGATTCCATAATGGTGGAAAACATGCCACAATGTGCTGGACACTTTTCTGTTTGATTTGTATTTATTTATTTTAACTATTAGGTTCTTTAATCTGGAGTTATACATTTCAAATAGAATTGGCTCAACATTGCCTTATGGACAATTAAGTGTTAGATAGCCTGGTTCTCTGCCTTATATTTGATGGTTGCTGGGACAGATTCAAACCATTCCACAGTGTCAAATTATTTATTTGGCTATGTGTTTCTCAACATACGTATGCATGTATGCATGCTTCACTGACAGATTAGTCCCGTTAGACTGATGGCCTATTTTTAGAGCAGATTGTAAGTGATAGTCACACTGACTAGTGAACTTTGGCCTGGGCTCACAGGAAACTCATGGTGTCTTTTCAGTACATGCCATGGGAATAAGGTAGCATGGGAATTAGAAAATGAATGAATGAATGAGTGAAAGAATGGACCTTTAAATAATGCGTATTCTTTTTTTCCAATTATTTAAAAACTTGGGATATTTGTTGCTGTGTTAGATGCAGATGCATTGCTAATGTGGGCAAAGGGGGCAGCTGACCCAGGGGCAAGGTCTCAAGGGGTATGATTGGTAGATGCCACTAGTGGACAGTCACAAATGCCAGTCATGTAGACATTCATTAACGGTATTCAAAAATGAATTCCAACACTGTATTTGTGGTCACAGCTGAAGCAGCAGAGCATTTTGAGTCTGATTCTTTCACTGTAACAGCCATTTTCCCAAATATTATGATGGTACATTTCATACAAAAATAATAATCATATGGTAATAACACGAATTCTGAGAATATAATTTTCTAGCCTCTTTTTTTCTGAAACGTATATTGTGTATGTAAAATGTTATGGTTTTAATTAGCTCTCTACTTTAAGATCAAATGTTGTTGTCTTTTGAAATTGGAAACATGAAATACCTTGATGTATGTAGTCATTTAAAGTAACACCGCATTTAAAGACTTTCACAGTTTCTACATTTTATTAATTTAATAGAACAAAGACTCCTTTCTTTGCAGTTTACTCTGCATACCTACTGATTTGACTGTGTTAACAGTTAATTAGCTTAACACAGCATGAACTAATGGTGGCTTACTTGAATGAGCAAAATATTCTGTGAAGCCAACGTTCTTTCATCTGTGTCTTTAATGAATTTCAAAGGGAAGAAAAGCTTTTATCACATCTTTTTCAATAAAACTAATCTAGTGTGGCACATTTTATTTCCAGCAAATTGCCTACTGATTGAATGGTTCCATTTGGCTTTTAGACATTAGATTTGTTTCTGTAACTTGTACATCAAAATGGTGTTTTAAGGACAAACAGCCTATCACCATTTAACCTGTCTTTAAGTAATACCCAAAAGCAAAAACATGCTGTGTGAAGCAAAATTTAGTAAAAGACTTTTGCTGTAAAATATTGTAAATGCTCACAAATATTCTTATTTATCTAACTTTCCATGCATTGCTTCATTAAAGCTTGTTTAGAAAATGTTTTCTCATTTAAACAGACATGTAAAATTTGTTGAAAATGCAGTGTATGTAGTGTTGTTCATAGGAACTATTCACATTGTACTGAGTGAAAGAACGCTGCACTTAAAAGGCAAGAAACACATATTTGCCATTCTTGATGGTTCATGTGTGAAGGTTCTTTTTTGTTCTCTTCTAAGAGTACTTGCATTACCTGTGTAAAATCCTGTTTTGTTATTATTTAATTGACTTTGTGCTTATTTATTTACTTTTGATAAATGTTGGCGCACTGACCACAAGTAAGTCTTTTCAGGGGTGATCCATGTTTCATTTCACATGATATCAAGACAACAGATTTAGGTGAAGAACAAAGGAACAAAATACAACAGTGTAAATCAAGATAAAAATGTAGGGTTACTAAACATCTTGGCGTTTGTAAAGTACTGTATAAATAATGTTGCTGTTACACTAAACATAAAAGATAGTAAGAATGCTTTCTGACTATAGCACATTCAGCTACAGTTGGAGATGCAGGGGGTTCTAATTAAAATATAATGCAATGTCTGCATACAGCTTCAATAACATGAAAGCAATTTAAATGAATCAATTTATTTCTAGGAAATGTCCCAGTGTTTATTCTCCTTTCCAATGTCAGTCCATAATCTTCTTTGAAGCTATCTGTATGGATTTTTTTGTTCGGACAGCATTATTATAGCTCATATTTTTTTAATATTGCTCGATTTCTACCTTTTGACCACTATGATATGATATGCTATCAGGTTGTAAACTTATAAATAATGCTACTAATACTACATTTTTAGACAGTGCCCAAACACCTGTATCAGCATGTAACTGACCCGGTCACTGATTTTACTGGACAAGAACAAATGAGGTATACAAAGCATCTGTTAACTGATGTAACTTAGCAAAATGTTCTGAAGTTATTTGAATGAACTGAAGACAAATCTAGTTTAGAAAAAGATGCAAAGCAGGCACATTTGAGGGAGGCAAGTGCTAGCAAATAAAAGGTAATGCAAAGAAGGTCCCAGGGAAGCCTTCCCTACACATGTTCAAGGTGAAAATGAACAAGCATCAGTAGCCCACAGGAAAAAAGATGACCAGAATAAAGCCAAACACTGCCATAGGAAATCATTGTCAGTGGGATTTTTAAGTGTGTGCAGGCAACGATTCACTTCTTTGGGGGTATTTCTCCCTTTTTCAAGATGGTGCACCATGGAGTTGGTATATATATGTAGCGCACCCACAGGTGTAGCTGAAGTAGATATGGGTTCCTTCCTACCTGACTCTGGTGACACCTCTATAGGTGGCAAGAATGACAGAGTTTATTCTAGGTGACACATCTAATTTAAAAGGCAATAGCACAACCACAAACACATTATTTCAACAGTGCACCAGTTAGCAATAAAGCAAGGAGAGATATGCATGCAGTGGAAACATATATTCACCCTCTTCCCCAGAACTCAACAGAAAAAAGGTCTTGACATTCAAACATGCACAAAGAAGGCAATATCAATGAGCAGTAAAGCTTTATAATGCAGTAATACAAACATGGGAAAGAAATGCAATGTCATTGAGCAAAAAAAGGGTTATAATACGACAATACAGATATGAGAAAATGCAATGTCATTGAGCAGCAAAATTCTTGAAGGCAGCAGTCCTAGCACAAGCAAAATGCAATGTCATTAAACAGTAAAAGAGTTATAATACAACAATACAAATATGAGAAAATGCAATGTCATTGAGCAGTACTAACACCCTCAACTCCCTTGATCAATTTTAAACAGACCAACTATAAAACACTCTATTATACCCTGTTCACTGGCCAGTGACTACTTGCAGTCTTGCTGCCGGCATGATGGGGCCCAAGTTGGCGCTCATATGGATCCAGTTAGTTTGTAATCCACAAAGCATTAAAGGGGGGGTGGACCACAATCTTATAAAACTGTAAAAAGATGGCCAGAGCATCTCACCACTCCATTGAGACTATCCTATTGACCAAGCACTGTGGTTCCTCTGATGAGAAAAGTAGAAAAATCACCTGCCAGAACTCTGGTAATCATCTATGGCTTCTCTGTAATAGGCCCAAAGAAACTCTTTTTCTTGCTGAATCAAATGCAGGTGTGGAACCATTGGTTTTAGCCTTCTCTCCTGACTCCACAAAACACCATCATCCAGGATTTCAGCAGCAAACAGACACAATCTGCTATTCCACTTCCCTGTCCCAAAGCACTAGAAAGAAAATGCATTCATGCTGCAAGGCCCCTTTTCCCTTCAGCTCCCAGTTCCAGTCTTGCCTTCTTCAGCTAGTCTCTCAGTCCCCTCTTTCACTTTCAAAATTGTCTTTTATATCCCTGAAAAGGAGCTCCACCTTGTTGTGTAATGGAAAACTGCAGTCTATTGCTTCTACAGTGAGATACAGTGGGAGCTACACTCTCCCCCCACTTGAAAATCTTGGGTCCCCCCCCCCCAAGAACTGAACAATATTTTTGCATTCAAAAGGCACATTCCATGAAGGGTAATCAGCCTTATGCTTAACTTGGGATGGTTGTCACCACTGGAGTAGGAGGCATAGGGATCATGGGTGCAGACTTTAAAATGAGCTGTAGCCACAGGTTCCTGTGTACCATGTTCCAAACTGTTATATGTAAGTCTCTGTGGGGGCCAAATCAGTCTCTGCAGCTTTGGTTCAGAAGAGAAGCTAAGGAATCTTGCTTGGAAGGTTTGTCACTCACATCACATTCAATGTCCAGTTCTTCAGTAGGCATATTGTCTACTTCTAAGATCTCCTCTTGTATAACTTCACTTTCGTTTTCTATAATGGTATGACTGTCCTCAGCACTATTTTCTGAAGTTTGCATAGCAGGGACTCCATCAGTATCATGTTCTGCAAAGGTACAGAAACATTACTTAAACTATTGTCAGGTCTGGGCTGCTCAAAATGACAAGGAATGAATTCCGGTGCATTTACATTGAGATTACAGCTCACAAAGTCTTGAACGTCCCCATAAAAAAGCCCACTGAAACCTTAGTCATCATCACTGTCCTCCTCTCCTTCAGCAGGTGGAAGCATTGGCTCATGAACATTGGAAAGGATAGTTCCTCTCTGCCTTAGCCTTCTGGATCGCCTTGAGTTAGGCTTCTGCTGAGCCGTTCTAGGTTCCGGGTTCATGAGTCTCACTGATTTTTCCCAAAAGCATTAAGTTGTTGCGGTGCCAGGTTTTAATGGGTCGATGTTCTTCATTCCACATTGCTGCAGTCCTAACCATTGGGTAGTCCGCTGTCCAGTCGGCCCGAATACCAAAGTATATGGCTGACGTCGGTCAAGGCGCATTAGACTGATGTCAGGACGTCAGGGTACTAATGCGCATGACCGACGTCATATCCTCAGTCTTTTTTGCCGCATGGTCCGATGCAGAAGCAGTTTTGCGAGTGCAGGTTGGCGTTCTGAAATATTTCAAGTCGGAGTTTCAGACCGAATCAAAGTTGGCTAAGTACCCGTTGGGGAACATTTTGGTTTTTCTTGCCTCAGTATTTAACCGGATGTCAGAAAAGTGAATAACTGTATTTCTTGTGGGAAGCAGATACCTCATAGGGATTACCATACTTTGTGTATACCTTGTTTAGGGCCTGAGCACGACGTTGTTGGTTGCCGCTCTTGTGCTAGATTTAACAAACGCACAATTAAGAGAAGGTTAGACTGTGCCAGGTTAGTGTTTGGGAAGCGTTGTAATTATAAAATGCCGCCGGATGCTCCGACGCCTGCTTCGTCAAAAGCGCAAAGACAAAACAGCAAAGCCTAGGGTTGATGAACCGGCAGTCCCGGACGTCGGTTCTTTAGAAGGCTCAGTGGAGCCAGAGGTTTTGCCAGGAGTTTCTTTGGAGTCTCAGGCAGAGACTTTACTGTTACAGGATGTGCCCTCTCAGGAGGTAGGCCAGGCTGAGGGGCTTCTCAGGTAACTGTTCTTCCCTCTCTTCCCAAGGTAGTTAGAGCCTCTCCTTCTGTTTCCAAAACTTCTTTGAGAGGTAGGCCAAGTTTAGCTTCAGTGGGCGCTTCTCCTAGCACTTCAGGTTCTGTGCCTAAGAAACATATGCTTAAAATGGCAGAAGATTTAATTACTATGATTAGAGGCTCTATGCCCCCTCCTGATAAGAGGCCTAGGGTGGAACCTGAGTTTGAGAGTTTTGAACTGTGTTCAGAGGCTTCTGAGTCTTCTGCGGAAGACTTGCAGGAGTATCCTCCTTATTCTGATTCTGATGTGGATGATTCCACTCCTACAGCTTCTCCTCCTGAGGATTTCTCATTTTCAGAGACTCTGCATTCCATGAGGGAGCACTTTAAATGGGAAGGCCAAGATTACTCTGATTCCAGGAAAAGGCTTAGGGAATTCTTATTTTTACCCCAGCATAGGCCCTTAGCTATACCTCCTGTGTTGAATGTGGTGGAAGATGATTTTGCAGAGGCTTCCCTAAACCCTGATTCTTTGCCTCCTGCCCCTGTTAAACCTGATAGGTACTATAGGGTGCCTGAAGCTCATAAGTATCTGTTTAAGAGTCCTAGGGCAGACCCGGAAACTATTTCTCAGGGGCCTAAAGGTGTTAAGGCCTCTGTTGTTAAAAATCCTGTTCCCACTGATAAGGAGGCAAGGGCTTTGGATAGGTGGGGAAAGAAAGTGTATACTTCTTCCACTTTAGCCATGAGAGCGTTGAATTGTCAGTTTCACATGCTAAAATATCAAAATTATCTCCTTTCACAATTGAAATCTAAGGTGGATGCTTTGGCGGAAGGTATAGAGTGTAAAGAGTTGCTGGATTTAGTTCATGTGTCTGAACAAGTGGGTAAGCATTCTTTGCAATGTGGTTTTGATGCTGTGCAGGCCTCCTCGAGGGTGGCTGCCACTAGTTCTGTTCTTCGCAGGCATGCCTGGTTGAGGGATCAGAATTTAGCAGAGCATGTTAAGACTAGGATTTTGGATGCTCCTTTACAGTCTGATGTGTTATTTGGTTCGCCTGTGGAAGCAGTTTTGAAGAAAATGGAGGACAAAGCTAAGTCTATGCAAACTGTTAAAGATTTTTTGCAGGTGCAGCCACCAAGTTTAGTAGAAATTGGCCTACTAAGGGATGGACATATCCTGCTTATGATTCTCAGTCTAGGGGTAGGTCTAGACGTGGTAGGGGCAGAGCTCAAGGTTCTTTTAGGCCTAGAACAGGGGGTTCACCTGCTCAGACTTCTGGTGAGGGCAGGGGTCAGTCCTTTCGTAAACAGACCCAATGACCTGCCTTTTCAGCTGCCAGTAGATTCTCGTCTGGCAGCTCCTTTGGGAGGAAGACTGTCTCTTTTCAAAGAAAATTGGGATTTAATCACTCAAGACAGATGGGTGTTGGATATCATTCACCACGGTTACAGGTTTTATTTCCATACATTGCCCCCTTTCCAAGGCATGCCAGACGTTCCCCCTCCACAAAGGAAAGAGGCTCACAAGCAAATTTCTCTGTTACTCCAAATAGGGGCCATTCAGCCAGTCCCTGTACCAGAAAGGGGTCTAGGATTTTACTCTCGCCTGTTCCTAGTACCAAAGAAGGGGAACACGTGGAGACCAATTTTGGATTTATCTATCCTCAACACTTATCTGGACATTCCCAAGTTCAAGATGTTGACGTTACAACAGCTTTTACCTCTGCTGGGCAAAGATCATTGGATGGTAACTTTAGATCTCAAGGAAGCTTACCTTCATGTGCCTATAAGACTAAGTTGCAGGAAGTATCTGCGTTTTCGAGCTGGAAATTCTCATTATCAGTTCTCTGCGTTGCCCTTTGGCTTATCTACTGCGCCCAGAGTATTCACAAAGGTTCTGGCTCCAGTGATAGCTTACTTCAGGCTAAAAGGAATTCAAATCTATCCTTACTTGGACGACTGCCTGATTCTGGCTCAAGAAAAGGAAGACCTTCTACAGCATCTGGAATATGTCACAGCAGTGCTAAGATGCCTAGGGTATTCTGTGAACGAAATAAAGTCCAGTCTAGTACCCTCTCAAGACATGTGCTTTCTGGGTGTGAGACTGAATACAGCAGCCCAGATGGCCTTTTTAACCCCGGACAAGCAACAGAATCTTTCCAGTTACTTCCATCAACTATCTCTTCAGTCCGGGCTGACTGCAAGGACAGTCCTTCAAGCCTTAGGGTTCATGGCATCTTGTATTCTGGTGCTTCCCAATGCCAAACTGCATATGAGGAAGCTGCAATGGTATCTCAAAAATGTGTGGACACAGCACTGCCAGGATTTGGACACTGTCATTCAAATAATACCTTGCATTCAAAAAGAATTTTTGTGGTGGGCTCAGGAATGTCACCTAAACAAGGGACTCTCTGTGACCCGGCCAGAGGCGAGTCAGATTTTAATGACAGATGCCTCGGACATTGCTTGGGGAGCTCATCTAAATGGAAAGTGGATACAAGACAAGTGGCCTGCCAGACTACAGCATCTACATATCAACATGAAAGAGATGTTAGCAGTCCAGTTTGCATTAATGGCTTTTAAGGAGTTACTTCTTCCTGGGCAGGTGTTGATTCTAACAGACAACACAACTGTCATGTGGTACATCAACAAACAAGGGGGAACACATTCTTATCCTCTATGCAGGCAAGCAATGGTTTTATGGGAGACTGCGCTCAGCTTGCAACTAACTCTTCAGGCAAGGTTTCTGCCGGGAGCACAGAACTCCTTAGCAGATGTGTTAAGCAGGCAAATCATGGATCCCCACGAGTGGAAACTGGATCTTCATGTATTTCAGAAATTGACAGTGTCATGGGGAACTCCAGACATAGATCTGTTCGCTTCTCCACTGAACCACCAGCTGCCAAAGTTTTGCACAAAGGGGTTTCACCATACAGCTTGGAAAGTGGATGCTCTTTCTTTCAGTTGGAAAAATCTTCATGTGTATGCCTTTCCACCTCTGCCTCTTCTCCCAAAGGTGCTCCTAAAGGTCAGACAAGACAAGCCAAGGATGATTTTAATAGCTCCAGATTGGCCTCGGCAACACTGGTACCCACTACTAAGGAGTCTGGTAAGGAAGCCTCCATGGCCTTTACCTTTGATTCCACACCTGTTATCTCAGAAGGACGGTCACCTGCTCAATGTCAAGCTTCGCTCTCTTCATCTAACAGCATGGCATATTCTGTTTTGAGAGACAGCCGGTCTCAACTTCCTCAACAAGTTTTAAATGTGATTATGGAAGCCAGAAGACCTAGTACAAGGAAAGTGTACGCAGACAAATGGAAGAGATTTTTATTTTGGAGTGCAGCAAGGAATTTGGAGATTTCTGAGCCTAATTTGAGTGTGGCTCTTCAATATCTTACTGAGTTATTGGACAAAGGTTTGTCCTTCTCTTCCATTAAGATTCATGCTGCAGCAATTTCAGCTCACTATGATTGTGACCCTCCATTGTTTTCGCATCCTTTGTTCAAGCAGTTTCTTAGAGGGGCAAAGAATATAAGACCCCCACGTAGAGCTCCTACTCCTGCTTGGGATCTCAATTTTGTGTTGGAGAAACTTACTCTACAACCTTTTGAGCCTGCGGCTACTGCTGAATTGAAATACTTGTCATGGAAGACTGCTTTTTTGTTGGCTATTACTTCTGCAAGAAGGGTTTCTGAGTTGCAGGCCCTTATGGCAGTAGAGCCCTTTTGATTTTCCATAAGGATAGGGTATCATTACGTACTAATCCTTCCTTTATGCCTAAGGTGGTTTCTAGTGTGGCTTTAAACCAAACTATTCATTTGCCTACTTTCTATGCAGATCCCCAAAATAAGGGAGAAAAGATTTTGCACACTTTGGATGTACATAGGCAGTTACGTTATTATTTAAGCAGGACTAAGGATTTCAGGCAGTCTCAGCAGTTGTTTGTTTCTTTTGCTTTGAGTTCTCAGGGCAAGCCTGTGTCTAAGCAAACTATTTCTAAGTGGATTGGGTTTTGCATTTCATTTTGTTATTCCCATCATGGCAAGGAGATTCCAGCTGGGATTAGGCCTCATTCCACTAGGGCTACTGCCACTTCTACAGCATTTCTAAGGGGTGGCAACTAAGGATATTTTGGAGGCAGCTACTTGGAGTTCAGTACATACTTTCTCTAAGCATTACCACCTTCCTCTCTACTCTAAATCTAGGGCTGGTTTTGCCACAGCTATTTTGCAAGGCATGTTGACAGCTCCTGCTTCCTTATGATTTGCCAGCCTCCCTTACCTCTGCTTTGGGATTCTACCCAATGGTTAGGACTGCAGCAATGTGGAATGAAGAACATAGTACAGTTTTGTACCTACCATAAATGTAGATGTTCGAGGATCCACATTGCTGCAGTCCAATTTACCCTCCCTCCTTCCCCTCTGTGTTTAGGGGTGGTGGTGTGGGTTAGGCTATATTCTTGTAAATTTGTATATATTGTATATCTGTTTGGTGCAGGGTTTTTTGGTGTTTTTGGTTTAGGCCTTGTCTCTTTAGGGTCTTCTGACATCTGGGGCAAGAAAAGACTGAGGATATGACGTCGGTCATGCGCATTAGTACCCTGACGTCCTGACATCAGTCTAATGCGCCTTGACCGACGTCAGCCATATACTTTGGTATTCGGGCCGACTGGACAGCGGACTACCCAATGGTTAGGACTGCAGCAATGTGGATCCTCGAACATCTACATTTATGGTAGGTACAAAACTGTACTTTCTTTCCCCTCAGGGCAAACTTGGTAGACAGGGATATTAGGTAGCTGAGAACAAATTATGCAAATCTCATATCCCCAGTGATCAGCGAGTTTATGCTTTCCTTGTAGTCCCAAATTTCTCAAATGAATGTCCCCTGGCTGCAGGTCATGCATCTTTACTTTTTTGTCATAGTGAGCCTTGTTTTGCTGATGTATTTGTCCTGTTTATTTTTCAAGCAAGCTCATAAGCTTGTCTGAGGTTCTTCTTGAGTCTCTCCACATAACTGCCATGAGATCGCACTGGTGTATCATCAGCTGTGACTCCAAAGGTGATGTCAACAGGAAGACAAGCTTCTCTTCCAAACATTAGAAAGTAAGGTGAGAATCCTGTAGCATCATTTTTAGTGCTGTTGTAAGCATGCACCACTGTGGCTACATGTCTACTCCATTGACTCTTCTCAGCAGATAGTGTCCCCAACATGTCTAGTAAAGTTCTGATGAAACGCTCAGGCTGAGGATCCCCTTGAGGATGATAAGGAGTGGTGCGGCTTTTTTGGACTACCAACAGAGTGAGTAGTTCATGGACAAGCTTGCTCTCAAAATCACATCCTTGATCAGAGTGTATTCTTTTTGGCAGGCCATAGTGTACAAAGAACCTCTTAACTAGTAGTTTTGCCACTGTAATAGCTTTCTGATTGTGAGTGGGACATGCTTAAGCATATCTGGTATAGTGGTCTGTCACCACCAGCACATTACTGATCCCGCCTTCATCCGGTTCAATGCACAGAAAATCTATACAGATCAGTTCCATGGGTCCACTACTTTCCATTTGACCCAATGGGGCAGCTCTGGTCGGCAGGGTCTTTCTCTGAATGCACCGAAGACATGTACAACAATAATCCTCAACATCTTGCTTCATGCATGGCCAGTAGAACCTATCTAATGGAACGAAGACATGTACGACAATAATCCTCAACATCTTGCTTCATGCATGGCCAGTAGAACCTGTCTAATGTAACAAAAACATGTACAACAATAATCCTCAATATCTTGTTTCATGCATGGCCAGTAGAACCTGTCTAATGGAACAAAGACATGTACGACAATAATCCTCAACATCTTGCTTCATGCATGGCCAGTAGAACCTGTCTAATGGAAAGAAGACATGTACAACAATAATCCTCAACATCTTGCTTCATGCATGGCCAGAAGAACCTGTCTAATGTAACAAAGACATGTAAGGCAATAATCCTCAACATCTTGCTTCATGCATGGCCAGGAGAACCTGTCTAATGTAACGAAGACATATAAGACAATAATCCTCAACATCTTGCTTCATGCATGGCCAGTAGAACCTGTCTCATACCAGACCCATAGTTCTGTCATAACCAAGATGACCACGTTCATCATGCAATGACCACAGTACTACTTCTCTATACTTCTGAGGAAGCAACACTTGCCATTTTTCACTGCCAAGTGCACTTGGAGATCTCCTGTACACTAGTCCATTCTGTATCTGGACTCTATCCTATTCCTTAGCCAAAAGTCTGGCCAGGGGATAAATATCTGTGTGAAGCATATTAACTTGTTTCTTCTCTAAATCAGCTACCACCAGCTGACCTAAGGGGTCTTCTCTTTGATCTCTCCTGAGGTCACTGTTACTCAAAGCTGGTAGCAATGAAGCCTGTAAAGTGACCATATTACAGTAAACTTGGGATATGCTTGCTGCAGACAGACCCAACTTCTGGGCCCAACAGTCAGTGTGTTGATAGCAGGTTGCAATCTGACACACAGCTCTCACCCCTGGTGCTGGAATTTCTACCCACTCACTGTTAGGGTGTAAATCTCCTTGAGGTCTTCTGGACAGACCACCAGCATCTCCATTTTCATGTCCTGGGCGATATTTCAAACTGAAATTATAGTTGCATAGAGCTGCCATCCATCTGTGGCCAGTAGCATCTAGCTTTACAGTGGTCAGGACATATGTCAGATGATTGTTGCCAGTCTGCACTTCAAATTCAGCCCCATAGAGATAGTCATGCAGCATATCCACTACCATCCACTTTAAGGCAAGGAATTCCAACTTGTGTGCAGGGTAGTTTATTTCTGTGGGGGATAAACTCAGACTGATAAAAGCCACAGGTCTCAGCTTCTTGTCATACTCCTGGTAAAGGACTCCTCCTAAGCCATCCCTGCTAGCATCCACATGTAAAGTGTATGGCTTTGTTGAGTCAGCATATGCCAACACAGAGGCATGGGTGAGGCAATACTTAAGCTGTTCAAACGACTCTTTGCACTCAGGAGCCCAGTGACTCTCGATGAGTTCTTTAGAACCTCTCGGTCCCTTAGGTTTTTTTTTACAAGGATATCTTCATCTGTTTCATCTGCTTTTTCATCATTTCAGAACAAATGGTTGAGAGGTCTTGCTATCTTTGAAACTCCTTCCACAAATCTTCTATTTCAGCAACATACACAATCTGCTATTCCACTTCCTTGTCCCAAAGCACTAGAAAGAAAATGCATTCATGCTGCAAGGCCCTTTTTCCTTCAGCTCCCAGTTTCAGTCTTCCCTCCTTCAGCTAGTCTCTCAGTCCCCTCTTTCACTTTCGAAATTGTCTTTTATATCCCTGAAAAGGAGCTCCACCTTGCAATGTAATGGAACACTACAGTCTATTACTTCTACAATGAAATACAGTGGGAGCTACATATATAAATTCAGGGGACTGGGGAAAAGGGGTACAGGAGTGTCCCCCCTGCAAAAAAAAAAAAAAAAAAAAGAGGGGGGTTCCACCCTGTTGTTTTTCAGGCATTTTTTTGGTTGTTCTTTTGGAATGTCAGCTTTTAGGAAGTGTGTGTTTATTAGTAGAACCATCAGGGAATTCTTAAAAATTCTGCTGTGGATAGAAAGAGCAGAGATTTTATGATTTTTTTTGTTTGCTTGTTTGTTTGTTTTTGTTTTGTTTTTTAATGTGGTAACTCTAGCTTATTAAATGTTTTGAACACTTAAATATCCAAGGTTTAGCACTTGAACACCACCTATAAGAACAAAAACACGTTTGATACCTCTTCATTTAGAAGCACTGCAGCGTTTTTCTGTGGTATATAGTTATTTTTGGAAAAAAATATTTATTTGTAGCAATATTTTTAACCCTGCACTAGATCGGCGTAAAGGTTTCATTTCCAGCTCAGAGTCTTTCTGATTATTCAGTTTGCTGATCTTGACATTTGATTAGTATCTTCTCCTCCTATCACAGATATTGATACTGGGAAGTTTAGTTCTGCATCTCCTATCACAGATATTGATAGTGGGAAGTTTAGTTCTGCATCTCCTATCACAGATATTGATACTGGGAAGTTTAGTTCTGCATCTCCTATCACAGATATTGATAGTGGGAAGTTTAGTTCTGCATCTCCTATCACAGATATTGATACTGGGAAGTTTAGTTCTGCATCTCCTATCACAGATATTGATAGTGGGAAGTTTAGTTCTGCATCTTAAGAATTTATATTTTCATGTATCAAGCCTGGCTGTTAATGCCTGTTGTATCATATGTTTAACATTTTGATAAAAGTTTTACTTTTATTTATTCACTTGAAGATGTTCACCACCTAGGGAGAGTGTGGGAGTGTAATTCTTATGCTCTGTCAGAGGATGGAGCCATGGACAACCATGGCTTCCTGAGGAATCCCCTTAATTTGCAATATAATGGGGTATGAAATGACTTAGTGTAAATGTCAGTGGTATACATTTCCTAGTAAAGGAAGGTGGATTGCATACTTGAATTTGTCAAGAATCCCCTAACATTGCTGCTGTCCAGGAGGGTCCCCATCAAAGTGTAAGCACCTTAGGTTAGCTCACTGGGCATGTACCCATGTAGTAGGCATCATGTCACTCCTCTGGAAGAGGGAAGGGGTAGATGGCTTTTTAAACAGGGCATTTTGGATATGCATAAGGATGCTTTGCTTGGATCTGTTATCAGGTATGATATTTTTTCATAGATTGGTAAGTCTTTATTTGCATCTAGCAACAGGAGTTAAGGCACCTAGACTGATTTTTTTCTGTATATTCAGAATAGAGCTAGGGTGTAGCAAGAAATGTAAATTGCCATTTTTTCTTGCAGAGAAAACAACCCTTTGTATATCTTATATATTTCTGCACTAGCTACATTTCTTTTAAGGTGAGTCAAGGATATGTTTTTGGAAGACCTTGGCCTTCCTTTATCCCTTACTATGTCCCAGTTCACACATTAGTCCTTTTGCTTTGGCATCTTTCAGTTGTATTAACAAGATTCATGTGAACCTTGATATTTTGGGATACAATCCTACAATACAGGTTATATAATGCCCCTACTTCAATTATGAGCCTTTGTGTGTCAGTGTACATCCCCTGGATCCCTTCCACCAAAGGCTTGGAGTCCATCACCTTATTATGCAAACAGAAATGAGTTGTTCTTTTCTCATCTATTGCTCAGTAGTTTATGTGGATACATATTCTGGAAGAATATCCTCTACACTTACACTGGGATGCTTACAGAGGTTTAAAAACTTAGGGTAAGGGCATTTGATCTGTGGAAGGAATGGAGCAAGTATCTTGAAAAACTATAGGATAAATACAGGAAGCTGGTAATGTAGCACCTTACTAGAAGAGACTGCCCTTTGGCCTAGCACTTTCAAAGGATTAAATCCAAAATTCAAAATGTTATCAACATTAATACAGAAATTGCTTTTGAAAGACTTTGTATACTATGAGATGATGCCATCAGTCTGTATGAGATTCCCATGAAAGTATCAGGAAAAACCTATGGAATTTGCATTCTTCCCCTACTTCCTTGGGGAAGTAGTGAGGGGGTTGGTCAGTCCTAGAGATCAACAAATTCCATTATCAGAACGTATGTTCACTTCTGTCAGCGCCTTCTTTTCATTCCACTTGTTTTGAGTGTTTGCCTCCTCCTGAGGAAATGACGCTAGATCTGGGTCTCCCATTGGAAAGGAGAAACTTCTAGCTTTTGTTATTAAATTAAAGGCCAACATGGCATCCAATGTGGAAAGATTTCTCTCAGAGGTATACATTTACAACGCCCCCAAAGTTTTAGGTCTCGATTCAGTACTGAAATATGTATCTCTCTTAGGTTGTGCTATACTATATTATTATTTCTTCTACAATTTAATGCCTCATTGTTTAAACATTTTTTGCCCTTATACTTCATTTTTCATAGTGTTTAAATCAATAAATATTAAGCCAGATCAGGGTTTGGAGGTTTTAATAGCTATTTATTCTCCAGGTTAACTATATCCAACACAGAAATTAGATTTTTCCCTTTATGTAGTGTATTGAACGTTTTCCAGTTTTGGGTAAGTATTTAATGTGCAAGCTAACTTTTTTTATTTTGGTATTATCTCTTATGTGCTAATTGACTGCCTCCTGTTTCTACTGCAACTCTTAATCTGATTATGCATATATAAATATGTTTTAAAAATCCTTAAATAAATATTTACAAAACAAAAGAAGAGCAATGATAGTTTGAAAAACTTCAGTCAACTGTTAGATTAATTTGTGTTGGTTTCATTGGTAATGTTTGCCATTTTGGGTCTTGCTCATTGATCATTGATCATTGATCATTGATCATTGATCAGTATCACATAGATATAGATGTAATGGGTGCAGAATTAAGTGGTATTGATTTATCTACACTGGACAGTTTATGGAATGGAAATATACCAAGAACAAATTAAATAAAAAGCAAAATTGTGTAGTATATCTAGTAAAACATCTACCATATCACATACTTTCCACATAAAAGTGCTTCTGAGAACATGTGCTCTGGTTTTACACACAAATGTCTCACTTTACTCACATGCTTGCTGTGTGATGTAATGACAGAGGCTTTGTCGAAGGCCAGGTATGCCATATCCATTGAGTTCCTATGAGATACTTTCCATCAGGAAAAAATATACTGCTCATTGAGAAAGGATGCAAAAGTAAGATATAATTTTATGTGCAAAAAAGAATCATAAAATCATAATACACCTGGGCCATGTGGCCAGTTATACCTCGCTGGCACCCACCTTTTGACAATACTTCCATTTTCAAGGTGCAATAGGGCAGTCATATCTGGGATGAATTTATGAATACCCATGCAGTTGTCTAATTCCTTCTTAAAGGAAGATACTGCATCATACTGCTTGATCTGGAAAGGAAGTTTATTCCAGAGAAGGGGAAGTTCCTGCATGGCAATTCTGTCTCTCCACTGTGATTTGTTTATTTGCTATAGCAGGTTCAGAACTCTTGTTATAGTGTTCACAGAATTGTTAGAGTTGTGGAGAAATGAGAGATCCTGGACTGCCAGATCCTTAATGGTCCATAAAGCAAGGCACAGATCGCCCTAAGGGGTCTGTAGGACACCAAATACAGTGCCAAAACTTCCAGTATCTCTTCTTTGGACCTAGCGGAAGTACCTTTTGTGATCAGCTATGTCAGACTTTCCTGACCACTTTAGCAACATGACCATCAAAGGAAAGGGAGGTATCTACCCATGTTTCAAGATCTTTTGTATCTTCATTTTGGACTGTGATGTTCTCTATTCTATAAGCTGAGTAGAGAGTTTGTTTGCAAACGTCAACAATAACATATTTTTTAGCATTTAGTTTTAGCCCATGTTAAAGTGTACCAGCTTTTAACACATTAAGTTCAATTTGTAGCTTCTGTTTATTAGAAATGAATTCAATTTGCAATTGTTGACAAACTTGGTTAACCAGAGTTCCTGATTTTTGATTTGGAGATCAGAGAAGTATATAACGCTACTGGTTATTTCCATACTCTGATGATACACTTCCCATCCTATCAGTGAGGTTTCTGTCCCTCAGCCAATTTGCCATCCATCTAACTATATATGGAGCCATTTGTAGCACATTAAACTAGTTTATAATGTTGGCATGGGGTACAGTATCAAATGCTTTGGCAAGGTCAAGATATGCTATATGGGTAGAGTGACCATTGCCCACAGCTTGTGTTATCCTCTCAAAAAAAAATTACCAGATTCATTATACAGGCTATACCCTTAACAAAGCCAAACTGCTGGGCATCAAATCTTATAAAATGTTTTATGTCATAGTTTATTCGGTCCATTATGACCCATTCCATGGCCTTGCAGATGAGGCTTGTTGAGCTGATGAGTTTGTAATTCCCTGTGTCCAAGGCAGTGGTACCCTTGTGAATAGGCATGACAGCTTCTGTGTGCCAAACCTTGGGGACAAAGCTAGTGGATAAGCTCAGGTTAAGCAGTTGTAGAACTGGGTCCACCAGAGCATGTTTAATGCTGTTTATCAGGCAGTCTAGAATGTTATCAGTTCCTATAGATGATGTAGTTTTTGCCTTAAAAAGTACCTTTAACAAGTGTTCTCTTGTGATGATGGGGGGGTCTTAGGTCCTTAGGTATATGTGAGTTTGGTATAAATGTCTCTGGGTCTCTGGGGTGAAGTTACCACTGAATTTGTTTGTCAGTATATTTGCAAAATCCACTGGATCACAGTACATTTTAAATGAGTTCAGAACAATGTTGTGTGATATTTCTTAGCTTCCAGACATAGGTAAAGAAGGGTTAATAACTATCCATAGCTTCTGATGCTAGCCTAAGTTCATGGGGAACCTAGTTTTCCTGATGGTATAATAATAAATCAAAATTATTGAACTGATATTCCTGGTGGTATAATAATAAAACAAAATTATTAAACAAAGCAATTTACTTATTCACTTACTTTTTCTTTTCAATTATATGGCCTGAATGAAGAGTTTAATAAATTCCAAATTATCCTTCAAACAAACAATACAGGATTTTGTCCTGCCAAAGTATTACGGAACTTCATCAGATAGCATCATTAAAATAGGGCAAAATTTTAAATATGATCAAATCCAATCAGATGTTAGAATTCATCACACACCCTTCATCTATAACCAATCAGAAATCTTTTTTAAAACACACCCCAAAAGAACAGTTCTCCACAAAAACATCTTGTTCCTTATTTTAAAAAGATAAATAAAATACAATATCAAAACATTCCATTTCCTGAAATAAAAGCAGAAACCTCATCTTAAACAAGCTTTCAATTTAAGCAGACACAAAAGTGATTCTGCTTCATTTAAGCTCGGCCAGGTCGGGGCTCCTAGCCACAACTGCCAGAAAAGCTCTGCTTTTTCAAACAGCAGCGGCCATGCTCCACCTCTGCCTGAAACTTGTAATGTTTCCAAAACAATGAATTTAAATCTATGCTCATTGTAATAGTTAATATGTCTAGCCAAAGCATTTGTAACCTTTCCATCGCGAATATCGGATAGATGTTCTCCTAGTCTACACTTCAATTTACTCTCCGTCTTGCCTATGTAAAAGCATGGGCAGGACTGACACAATGCACCATAAACTACTTTGATGGAATTACAATCTGGTTTGCCATAAATGACAATGGTTTGATTATTAATTAAAACCTGCCCTACATCCAATATATGTTTACAAAAGACACAAGCTCCACATTTTCTCATATTACCTTCTTGGCTGTTTTTTCTGGTACGCTCAGTTATCTGCTTAAAATTACAGCCTTTCCTATATATTAAAATAGGTCTTTCTGACACTTTCTCTCTAATGTTACAATCATTCATAAGAACACTCCAATTTGTTATTAAAATTTCTCTTATGGAGTTACTATCAACACAAATTGTAGTTATAAGGGCATTACCAAAATTCTTAGATTCATTAGTGTTGTTAGCCCCTGAACAGGATGTCTTGCATATTCTAAGGTTCCCCCTGTCATTAGCTAACCTAAACTCTCTACTGACTATCGATTGGGAAGAAACACAATTAAGCAATTGTGTGAAATGCCCAATACCCCTCTTATATTTCACCTCCATGAGGAGTTCATCTATTAGCCATAAAGGATAGCCCCTAATGGCAAACATCCCCTTCATCATCTCACATTCTTCTAAAAATCTATACCAATGTGTTGTCAAATGAGCTGGCCCTTCACTATGGCTTGTTTTTGGGAAACGGATGATTACTTTGGAAGTGTAGAAAAATGTTTGAATAAGTTGGCTTACAAAAAATTTCAGCAGTGTAACATTCCACCACATCATTCTTCACCAAAACATCCAAATATGAAATCTGCTGATGACCTACAGTGTGTATAAAACTTATGAAATCGGCGGTGTGGTTTATATAATCCATGAAACAATTAATAGAATCTGGTAGATCTGACCATAAAATAAAAATATCATCCTGGAAATGAAGGTATAGATCACAATGGGAAAAATACGGTGACGGAAATAAAAACTTGTATTCCACATCAGTATAACAATGTTGACATATAAGCCCCCGCAACAGGACTCCATGGTTATACACTCTTTCTGGAGATAAAGATGTTTTTTCAAACCAGATAAAATTGGATTTTAACACAAAGTTCAGTAGTAATTCATAAGTATTAATCTTATCCTGCTCAATACCTTTGCTGGCCAAGTATTTGCAAAACCACTCTTCCCCAATAGCATGTGTATTTACTGTGTATAAATATTTTATGTCAATAGTAATAAACACATGCTTTTTATTAAACACCACATTATTCAGTCTTTTCTGAAAGTCCCATGAGTCTATACAAATATGGGCTTCCTCAAACACATATTTCTTAAGTTCAGTATCCAAAAGTTTTGCCATAGGATGTAAGATCGAGCCCCTAGCATCTACAATTGGACACATTGGGGGTTGATAAACATCCTTATGGATTTCGGGAAGCCCAAAAATGGTGGGAGTAATGGGGTATTCCACTGTGAGTTAATTGTACTGACGTTTATCAATAGAACCTTGAATGAATAAATCATGTAGAAAAATCCTAATCCTCCCATATACAGTATTCATTTCACTCACTGAACTTTCTTGGTATGTGGTTGAGTGTAAAAGACATATAATTTTATTGTTGTAATCACACTCGTCCATAGCAACGAAACCCCCACCTTTATCAGATTTAATAAATCTAACACCTGAAATTCCTTTCATATATTCAAGTATGTGTTTTTCATCCTTAGTTAAATTGTTAACACTAGACCGTTTAAGACTACAATTATGTAGCGCTCTGATATCAAGTTCACATATATTCTGAAATAAGGCAAGGGAATTATGTAGGGGTGGATTATAAGTACTTGCTATTCTTAAAGGATTTTCTACATACACAGCATTTAAAAATAAAAGTTGCAAATTCAGTTTTCGTATATACAATTTCAAATCAATTAGAGTTTCATCCAAATTCATCCTTCTTGCAGGGACAAAAGTAAGCCCCTTAGAAAAAATCACATAGATCTGTAGAAATGTCCAAGGAGGAGAAAGTGCATACTTTAAAATCACCTGTAGAATTAAAAACAATATTCAAAGGTGGTAATTAAAAATTGGAAGACAATACTACATCAGCATCAACGCTTATAGGAACCGTTGCCTCCCCCTCCATGGGTTCTGTCCATTTTCCCAAAAGTTCTTGTAATTCCCTCTGCTGGACTGTGGAGTTACAAAATAATGGGATGTTTTCCCATTCTGTTTGTAATTGTGATTATTCAGACACTCTGAGCATCTGGGAACTGTCCCATTCACCTGATCCAAAAAAAATCATCATTCTCTGTTTCAAATTGCTCACAAATAATGTCATTAACACTTTCATTTGAAGTCTCATCCACAGTTACTCGGTGACTCCATGTTTGGGAAGTAGGGAGTGAGGGATATGCATTATTTGTTCTATATGCATCCATATCCCTACTCAATATTTTTAGCTTTCTAGACTTAATGACATCCATTTGCTCTTCAATGGAACACAGGATATGAGTGTATTTAAACTTGTTACCACTAAAAGCAGAATCTTGAGTAATATTTTTATCCAATTCAACAATGACTTTAGTAAGAGACTCGACTGACTGGTTACTATACTTGATAACAAGTTCCATGTATACAATTTCATGTTTATTAAACATTTGTAACAGCTCCTTGTGAAAGCTAGAGTTGAAAACCAATCCAGTGGAGAAGCAGCATAAGTGCAAACCTTTAGGTACAATCCCTCTATTTATGCACTCCTTAAAATAATCTGTGTCCATTTGTAACTTTTTAATTTTTAGCAAGCTATGGTCAAATTCATTTAACTTCTCGGACAAACTATTACTGTCACTTGGAATAAAATCGTTAAAAACATTATGAGATTTTAACATATCATTCAGACAGGAAATATCAGAAACATTAGGCCCACCTAAGGAATTGCGGCCAAGGTTAGATGAAACATGTCTCTCACCTGTGACAAAGTTCTTATCCATGGATAAAATATGAAAGAAACTACCAGTGGAGCATGATTCAGTCATGTTTCTCAGCTCCTGCATAGAGGTACTTAGAATATGCGAGACATCCTGTTCAGGGGCTAACAACAGTAACGAATCAAAGAATTTTGGTAATGCCCTTATAACTACATTTTCTGTTGATAGTAACTTCTTAAGAGAAATTTTAATAAAAAAGTGGAGTGTTTTTATGAATGATTGTAACATTAGAGAGAAAGTTGGGGAAAAACCTGTTTTTGTATATAGGAAAGGCTGTAATTTTAAGCAGATAATTGAGCATACCAGAAAAACAGCCAAGAAGGTAGTATGAGAAAATGTGGAGCTTGTGTCTTTTGTAAACATATATTGGATGTAGGGCAGGCTTTAATTAATAATCAAACCATCATCATTTATGGCAAACCGGATTGTAATTCCATCAAAGTAGTTTATGGTGCATTGTGTCAGTCCTGCCCATGCTTTTACATAGGCAAGACGGAGTGTAAATTGAAGTGTAGAATAGGAGAACATCTGCCCGATATTCACAATGGAAAGGTTACAAATGCTTTGGCTAGACATATTAACTCTTATAATGAGCATAGATTTAAATTTATTGTTTTGGAAAAATTACAAGTTTCAGGCAGTGGTGGAGCATGGCCGCTGCTGCTTGAAAAAGCAGAGCTTTTCTGGCAGTTGCGGCTAGGAGCCCAGACCTGGCCGAGCTTAAATGAAGCAGAATCACTTTTGTGTCTGCTTAAATTTAAAGCTTGTTTAAGATGAGGTTTGTGCTTTTATCTCAGAAAGTGGAATGTTTTGATATTGTATTTTATTTATCTTATTAAAATAAGGAACAAGATGTTTTTGCGGAGAAGAACTGTTCTTTGGGGGGGGGGTTTAAAAAAAGATTTCTGATTGGTTGTAGATGAAGGGTGTGTGATGAATTCTAACATCTGATTGGATTTTATCATATTTAAAGGTATGCCCTATTTTAATGATGTTATCTGATGAAGTTCCATAATACTTTGGTGGGACGAAATCCTGTATTGTTTGTTTGAAGGATAATTTGGAATTTATTAAATCTGTGTTGTCTCTATCGAGCTGCTCTTTGTTTCACTGAGTTTGTGGTGTTATATCATGGCCAGTTAGTCTGAATGAAGAGTCTCTTGAGCAGATTGCATTTTCACTGAACTGGCCAGCCCCTACCATCAGGTCATCAGGGGAGGGTTTGTCCTATCCGTCACATGATAATTGACTCATGCAAGCATTTATCATTCAATATGCAGATGATTCAACCCTCATATGTGCAGCAGGTGGGAAGTTGACATAATGGTTAAGGTATTTACTTTACAGATGCAAGGTGCAAGGTTTGATTCTGACATGAGGTAATTGGTTAGGGTTAAAATGGCCCACAAGGGCAGTTAGCCTAGTACAACCTATGAGTTTCTGTGAGTTTCTATCCACAATAACTCAACTTCTTACAGTCACACAAAACACCTTCTCTGATATCAAAATATGGCTAGCAAACTCACAACTCATTCTCAACCCTATTAACTAAACTTATGATCTTTCATCCATCTAAATTTACTAACCTCCCAGCTAACTTTTATATCACTGCCAGTAATAATACTAGAATTTTCCCAGATTCCCAAACAAAACTATTAGGCATCATAATTGATAGACTAAAATCTGACATACACATTTCTAACACAATCAAAAGGTTCACAAGAAAATGGGAACAATGTATAGAAACAAAAATTCTTAACAGACGCTGCAAGAATAGCTATAGCTAGAACACACCTTCTCTCCTCACTCTTATAT
Organism: Protopterus annectens; assembly: GCF_019279795.1. Taxonomy (NCBI): domain Eukaryota; kingdom Metazoa; phylum Chordata; order Ceratodontiformes; family Protopteridae; genus Protopterus; species Protopterus annectens. The sequence goes on from NC_056745.1 coordinate 1,418,960,693, forward strand.
GCATCCCCCATACTTAACAACCTCAAAAAGTCAGAACTAAGTAAATTAGAATCATGTTACAATAAGATTGCCAAATTTACAACAGATTCCACACATTCAACCCATCACTGTCAATGTCTCACAAATCTTTCTTGGTCAGAACTATCTCATGTTATGAACTATAACCAATTAATAATGGCTCACAAAATAATGCACAATCCTGACAATGTACCTCCCCTAAAAAATCTTCTGCAACCCTATTCTAACATTCGTAATCTTTGATCATCTAACAAAGACTTACTCCAAGTAACCAAAGTATCCAATACAGCAGGCAACTCTCTTTACTCTAACTTTGTTGTCAAAAATCAGAATATCCTTCCACATAGTATTAGATCCATAAGTAATCTTAGTCTTTTCAAAATATCTCTCAAAAGACACTCGTTTGAATCTTGGCTTTGCACATGTAACACTCCAGGTTAATTATTAACTTAGCACTACTTATACAATTTGGCTGTACATACAAACTCTGTTAACATATCCCTTCTAACAACACTACATCTCTATAAGTAGTTACATTCCTAGCTGCAGCTCTCACACCGGAAATATTACTAACTATGCACTACTTTGCTCAAGTGATTCTCCCTACTTAATTTCCTAACTAATGTTATGTTCCTCCACATATATAAGTTCAACCATATATTTGTCTATATTCAAGTGTTTAAAGTCTATGTATATAATTTTGTTTTAAAAATTTTTATCCTGTAAATTTGTTAACATTCATATTTTTGTCTATAATTTCGATTACTTGATGTGAAGTCTTTGTATGTAAGCTTAAGCTGGAGCTTTTCTCCCCGGGCCTCTGCTGAAAATGGGCACTACCCCAGTCAGAACATCCTGGTAAACAAATGTAGAATAAATGAATAAATAAATAAATACAGTGTCACTCTGAGTTAGGATGGGGAATGACATGCCCGTGGCTCATATGCCCCCCTATTTCCAGCCACATTTGCTCTTTTCCTCTTGTGGACTTCAAAGAGGCACATCATCACAGACGTTGGCCATTTGCCTCATATAGACCTGAAGCCGGTAAGTGAGCTTGGATGGTAGACTCTGTCTGGACAGCCAGTCCTTGCATTTATGGCCAAAGGGAATGACTGAGATAATTAGGCATCCAGGGAGGTATTACAAAATATTTTAAAATGTCTTAGTTGTTTGGTCCCAGGCTTTGTGTAGTGCTGCATAATCACATCAGAAATTCAACTTAAGCATTTTTTGTTAATATTGTCATTGTGACAAGTGACAAGTAATTAATTACTTTAATTGCCAAGTACATATTTGTTAGCAAGACACTGAATATGCTCTCACCTTATGCTAAATATTTCAAATTATTTGCCAGACTTTTTTTAACTCTCTTTTTATCTCTGTGTCTCTTCTTGTAGTTTATAAATTGTAAAACAATCTTCTTCTTCTTTCGGCTTTTCCCGGTTAGGGGTCACAGAAAGAATAGATAAATATGCAGCCATTTATTTGTTGGGTAAGACCAGTTTACACTGAGTCCTGTTTCAAAGGCAGCCCAGAGTAATGTCTTAACAGGCATTATACATCTAAATGCTTTAGAGATTAAACTCACTTGTGAAACTGTTCAATTACAAAATTTACTAATCATAGCTGTTAAAAGGAAGGAGTCATATGTTATTCCATTATTCAGATGTTTAAATAATCCCTCCTGATTTACAGACTTTAAATTAACAACTGACTTTATAAACTAAACCTGTTTATGTAAGATCTCAAAACACTCAATAACTTGAATAGCAACCATAACTCAATACACATTTCAATTAGTTTCCATGCCTGAAGGTTAAACAGTTCCAAAATCATAATTTCTGCACACTTCAGGGTATGTAAGGATTTATATAAACATATTGTTTAAAAAATAGCCATGGGCTGAAAATATATTAAATGGACCTAATTTTGCTCCAACTGTGTATGATACCAGTACATGTAAGCACAAATTTAATTAATGTCTTCTACCTAGAATTCAGCTGCAAATGATTTTATCTACAGATATCAATTGCAACATTCTAAATTTGACATTGTGGGGGGGCAATTGTGTTTTCAGTTCTGAACATCTTCCTTTACAAAATAACATCTACTGCAATAAACATTGTAAACATAACACATATTGCATCAAGCAATGTAGACTTAACATCTACTGTATCAAGCAATGTAGACATAATGTCTACTGCATCAAGAAGTGTAGACATGACACCTAATACAACAAGCAATGCAGGCGTAACATCTACTGCATCAAGTAATGTAGACATAACACCTACTGCATTAAACAGCGTAGACATTACACTACAACAAGCAGTGTAGACATAACACCTACTGCATCAAACAGTGTAGACATAACACCTACTACAACGAGCAGTTTAGACATAACATCTACTGCATCAAGTAATGTAGACATAATGTCTACTGCATCAAGAAGTGTAGACATGACACCTAATACAACAAGCAATGCAGGCGTAACATCTACTGCATCAAGTAATGTAGACATAACACCTACTGCATTAAACAGCGTAGACATTACACTACAACATGCAGTGTAGACATAACACCTACTGCATCAAACAGTGTAGACATAACACCTACTACAACGAGCAGTTTAGACATAACATCTACTGCATCAAGTAATGTAGACATAATGTCTACTGCATCAAGAAGTGTAGACATTTTTGATTGAATATTTTACCTTTTAATACTTACTCATTACAAATTATACATTATTTGTTCAAGCCAATTGTACATAGTGTATATAGAGGGTTTTAATGTATGACTACAAGGAAGATTGTAATATTAACTATTATCATAATGGAAGATAAAAACATTTTTAAGAAGAAGTGTAGACATGACACCTACTACAACAAGCAATGCAGATGTAACATCTACAGCATCAAGTAATGTAGACATAACATCTACTGCATCAAGCAGTGTAGACATAACACCTATTGCATTAAATAGTGTAGACATAACACTACAACAAGCAATGTAGACATAAAATCTACTGCATCAAGTAATGTAGACATAACACCTACTGCAACAAGCAGTTTAGACATAACACCTACTGCATCAAGCAGTGTAGACATAACACTACAACAAGCAGTGTAGACATAACATTTACTGCATCAACTAATATAGACATAACATCTACTGCATCAAACAGTGTAGATATAATACTACAACAAGCAGTGTAGACATAACATCTACGTATCAAACAGTGTAGACATAACACTACAAGAACCAGTGTAGACATATCAAGTAATGTAGACATAACATCTACTGCATCAAGAAGTGTAGACATAACACCTACTGCATTAAACAGTATAGACATAACACTACATCAAGCAGTGTAGACATAACATCTACTGCATCAAGCAGTGCAGGCATAACATCTACTGCATCAAGTAATGCAGACAGAACATCTACTGCAGCAAGCAATGCAGACATAATATCTACTGCATCAAGCACTGTAGACATAACACTACAAGAAGCAGTGCAGATATAACATTAACTACATCAAGTAATGAAGACATAACATCTACTGCATCAATATGTGTAGACATAACACCTACTGCATCAAGCAGTGCAGACATAACATCTACTGCATGAAGTAATGTAGACAGAACATCTGCTGCAGCAAGCAGTGTAGACATAATGTCTACTGCAGCAAGCCATGTAGACATAATATCTATTGCATCAAGCAGTGTAGACATAACACCTACTGCATCAAACAGTGTAGACATAAGACCTACTACAACAAGCAGTTTAGACATAACATCTACTGCATCAAGTAATGTAGACATAATATCTACTGCATCAAACAGTGTAGCCATAACACCTACTACAACAGGCAACTCCTTGCTGTTCACTCTAACTCTGCTTCACCACTGGACTCATCTAGCGTGCTGAAGGATTACTTCATCATAAGTTTACTTAAGCCTCATCCCCTCTTTCATCACCTCCTCCACATTAGCCCAATGAACTTCACTCTCCTTTCTTGGTGTCAGTAATTCAAGGAACACCCTGGCTTTGTAGAAAACTGTACTAAAGATCTGCCACTTTGCAACACTGGATGTTCCTTAAACCCTCCATTGTAAACTATTAGTCTCTACCGACACCCTTCCCAGCACTAAAACAGACTACTTCTTGTTGTTCACGGCTATCTGCCATGTTAAGTTTAATAGCCTCTTCCTTCCTCTTGCTTTGACCTTTACCAATTAACAACTTACCTTCTGCTTAAGTCTCAAAACAGTGATACTCATAGCCTGTATCAACCATCCTATTGCCTCTCAGCACTACAACGTGCTTGCACTGAATGGTCTGGAATGCCTTACTTTCCTTTATCATATCTGTAACACCCTTTCCTACTTTCAGAGCTGATATGCTTTATCACTTTCAGTTTCTCTCCAACAGTTGTACTTTGTCTTCAGCTAATTATTAAAGCACTGATAACCTTTCAGTCACATTATCGTTGACTTATCTCATTTCCCCAGTCTTCATTTTAAATATTAAAAACAATCGTCTATAGGGGTGGGAGGTTGGCATAATGGTTAAGGTGTTTACCTTACAAACATAAGGTGCAGGGTTTGATTCTCACATGGGGTAATTGGCGAGGCTGAAAATGGCCCACAAGGTTCAGTTAGCCTAGTACTAACCTATGAACCTATTTCTTGTAACACTGACATCTCTGTTCAGCTACAACATTAATTGTTTAACTCATATCCCTATGATTTCAGGTAGATACAGTGTCTATATATTAGATGATGATGATGTGCGTTAGTAGTTGTTTTCTACGTTATCAGACATTTCTTTGTCCTTCTTCTTCTTCCTGTAACAGCTGCTGTTCATACCATGCTTGCTGTCATCGGTACATTATTACATGTGTTTTGCCTTTGGCCTGGGTCATGATTGAATAGGGTATTCAGACCAGTCCCTTTTCTCAGTTAAGAACTGTGAAAACAAAGAAACAAGTATGTGATATCCTGAAACCCATGTGCAATAGTCAAAGCACAATCTATTTATTTTAGCCTAGATCCCTCCCTTAGTCCACTGGCTCCATTGTGAACCCCAATATGATACACCCCAATTAAATAGACTACAAAACCACTAGCTACAGACATTCATTACACTAAGCTTATATAAACTAGGCAGTCAAATTCAGTTACCTATTATAGCTTAAAGGCAGTTAAGAATTCCTGCTATCCCAAGAATTCTTTCACATTTTGTTGGATATCCCCAGTATTTTAACTCAATCTATCTACTGCTGAAAAAGTAAAAAGATCCAAACTCCTCCAGGTGTTCATAACCCTTTTGGCTACATCCATATCATTCTTTAAAGAGCATCATCTGGCAAATCAATAGGGTCCAAGAAGGTTACAACATTTTCTTTGATATGCCTGTATTTAAACTCTTTTCTGAAAGTGTTAATGTGGCATGCCTACAGAAAAAAAAAGAAATACATTTACAAAAGAATCATACATTATACTCCATAATAAAAACCACCCCTTTTGCACAAAATTCATAATAACCACCAAAGCATTGTTTATTAACAATAGTTATATTTGTTTTCTTTCCTAAAGAATAGTCCTTCTGGAGCAATTCTGTGATGCAGAGGGATAAAGCCCTGACTCCACTGCAGGCAACCCAAGTTCAAATAATGATTGGCTGCTTGCAGGAGCTGGGGGTGAGGGGTAGGAGTGAGCAGCTGCTGATGGGTCACCCATCTTTGAGGGAGGTGACTCTGGCTTGCCACATGGGTGACACCTGGGGAAGCAGTAGGTGTCTACCCAATGGAGCTTGAGTATATCAGGCCTACACTGCTGCATGCAAGTCTCACTGTGAGCTGAAACCAATTCAGCATTCAGAGTCATGCTTCACCTAGGACAGCAGCTATGGAACAGTTTGGAAGAGCCAACACAGGTGAGGGGGAGTGCTTCACTGAGGAAGAGAGTAGGCTGTCACATGGGACCAAGAAAACTGACTCCCTGCCTGGCACCAGACTACAGTCAAAAAACAATCAGCAGAAATTAATGAGCTTCAGGGCTCCCACCTCCGCTGGAAATCCCCAGCTCCCTCAGCCTGGGTTGAGTGGGAGCAGCTTGCTCAATTCTAAGTGGGGTGCAAAAAAAAAGCGTATTTTCAAAACTACAGTCTAGTTTATCTAAATGTCTTGGATTTGTACCTGTGATATGAATAGACATCCACAGACTTACTCAAACAACATGCAGAACCTTTTTTTTTAGCTTTGATTCTGTTACCTCTTCATACTGATATAACAAAGCAGAAAGCTTAGCAAACTCTCTTTATCCTATCCATACCATACAACATCATCAGTATGAGCAACAGCCCTAACTTCTACCTCCCTCAACTATATACTCTTTCAATAAAGAAATAAAAAATATTCTGCTTTTTTGCATTAGTAGCGTGCTTGGTAACAAAATGAAACATAACAGGACTAGCAAAACACACTTGCTGAGCCTTACTCCCTAATCTTGGCTATCTGATAGAACACATATCATTTATAACAACTCCGTTTCGTAGGTTCATAGGTTCATAGGTGTGTACTAGGTTAATGGCCCTGGAGCCTTTACAAGCCTAGCCAATAGGATTACCCTGGCATCATGCCACCCAACCTTAAAATGTTGTCACCATTCCCTTCAACCAATGAACTCTTACCAGAGGTGAGGATCAAACCTTGCACCTTATGCATGGGAGGCAAATACTTTAACCATTGCACCAATGGCTTTTTCCCAGATTCTTTATACATAATTTGCATGGCTTTCAGCAAGCAACAGAACATTCACTATTTCTTTAATGACTACCAAAACAGAAAGAAAATGTGGCACAGTCGATGTCTATTTCTTAATTAAGATACTGAAAGAGACCGAACAACCTTCATTCTATTCCTTGCTCCATAGATTCCTTAACAATTCCATATTGTCATAAGACAGACTGATGGGTTTACCCCCACAGCTTTTTACCAGTTTCTTTAGAAGATGTACCCTTTAAGGCAGTTAAAACACAGTCAAATTGACATTAAATACAACAGATTACTAAGCTTCCAGTTCCTGATGTCAGGTAGTTTATAGTTTCCCACATGCATTGACTCAGGCAATCTAATCCTGAATAATATCTTTACACAGGCATTTACTTCTCAACGTTAGCCTTATGACCCCATTTTATAATGTAATTTCAAGCATCCAACATATATCCATTCAAACAATTTAACTCTGAATCCTATCATTAAACGTCTATTAGTAGAAAAGATATTGTCAGAGGTTCAGCAGGTTTAATCCTCACTTTTCATGTCTGAAAGATCAAAATGCAGTAAGTTCTGTTCCTGCACAACAGCATAAGAGGGTTCGTTTTATTCCTTACTTGGCATCTTTTGAATGAGATGCTAAACTTAAGTCTTATCTGCCTGAGCTGATGGTTGGATGTTAAATATCCTCTGGCACTTTTCAAAAGGAGTAGGCGTTTTTTTAATTAAAATCCCATCAGAGATATTACATTGTCAGTCAACTATTCCCTGTAATACTTAATTACAAATCAAATTTTTTACACAAATGCAATATTATTTTTTTCACTAAACATAGTTAAATATGCCAGTGTTTCTCTCAATCCATATTTTGTGTAATAAATATTACAACATTCTGTCTTTGATACCTGAATTTTTCCCATTTATCTTCAAAAGAACAAATAAATAATATTAATTGCATGAAAATATATTAGAAAACTTTTTGTTCCTTAATGCCACCTTTATAGATTCCACAAAACCTTTTTTCACCCTGAAAAAAACATAACCTACCTCATCCCCACCAATAATACATAATTAGATAATTTCTTACATATTGCTATATGGAACGTTTATCCTTTTTTGCTGCTAATGTTCTTTGTGGATTCGCCAAAGTAAACTTACCTCTTGCTATCCTCTTTAATGGACTTTATTCCATGAGTGATGCATTTCCACAGTCTTCCCTAAACTGTCCCCAACCAGAAGTCCCACATACTGTGTACAATTCTTTTATGGCAGTTCTTTTGGTGAAACAGACTTCTTCAGTAATTTTCTTTCTGAAGTCCCAGCCTTCTGTTTTGTTTCCCTTTCTAAGACCAGCACCACGTGCTTCTAACAAACAGCTTAAGGTTGAACTACTTTCCTCCCTAAGCTTAACTTTAAGATAAGAAGAAAAGCAAAAATGAAAAACGGCCATCTAAACTACCGGCCCATTTCCTTCTTTCTGCATGTATAACACCCACCTTTATAGAAATTTATTTTAACCCTTAATGGACAAAAGCAAAGAATTAAAGAAAGAAAATTCAGCAGCCTTAATTCCAAATCTTGAGACAATAAATGCCTTCCAATTAAATAAATCCCTTGACTTGTTAATACTGATTTAAAAAACAAACCCTGTTTAAAAAGAGATTTCATGTTTTCCCCAGTCAGGCACTATACCCTGTTCTCCATTGATCAATTCCCTTTTCTTTACTCGTTGCTAATACCTAACAATGTCAGCTTTATACAACCACCCTTCCTTACAAAGCATTTTAATGTTGCTTTACATGTACTTTATACATAACTGTTTTATCCAGTGTTCATTATTTTCTATTACCAGCCATATATTCTATTTTCTTTGTAGTCGGACTATATCTCCTTTTGCATGTATGGCAGGGATGGATTAAGCTCTGACTATTGCCCAGATGACCTGAATTTGGAGTAATGGCCAAGGTGCTAGACAGTGCAGGAAGGGAGGATGGACATGCCTATCCTGTGTGGATGGGAAGGGGGTGTAGGGGCACAGCCCCCCACATTCGGTTGGTTATATGTTGTCTTCTGGAAGAATTTATTCATTACATTTGTAAGTATCCATCTATGTGCTTTAAAATATTTACAATATGTGGGGGGCTACACCCCCCACATACCCCAATGTGGGGGGCTGTGCTCCCCACAGACCCCCTTACTTTATATACTAACTCCCCTTACTTTATATACTAACTCCAGGATCACACAACAGTGGGGAAAAGGCCGTATACACCTTTCAACTAAATGAGTTTCAGTGAAATGGGTTTTCAGTGAAGTGAGCTTTCAGTGAATTTGTGTCAATAAATTAAGCTTCGATGAAATGAGTTTTCAATGAAATGACATAGACCCGAAGGCATTTCATTAGAGAGCACAACTTGAGGGAATGAAGTAGAGGCTTTGGTGATATCCAGTGGCGGCTCGTGCCATCGGACTGCCGGACTTCAGCCCTCCCAGCAAAAAAGATTCACATTTGTATTTAAAAAAAAAAAAAAACATGTAAAATATTTTGTTTATTGAGTCCGACCAACTCGCAAAGTCCTGGAACTCGAACTGCACATGCTCATCGAGTTCTGTTTTTTTTTTTTAATTCATTTATTTATTTAATTTAGTGAACAACCATTTCTGTCAGTCTCTAGACTGCTTTACAGGCAGTCTAGATATGAGAGAAGGCATCATTGCGATGCCCAGACATCTATGCGGTTTTTAATCACACACTAAGTAGAAGGGGGTTCGGACTGCCACGTCCACAGTCACGTATGGTGACGTGAACGGCTGGATTGCTACCGATTGGTTCTCGCTTTCTTCTCAAAAAAGAGAGCGAGAAACAATCAGTAGTAGCCTGTAGCACACTAACTAAGCACAGTACTTGTGCTACTGTTACGGAGTTGGACTATCGTTGGTGAAACTAAAGTTGGATAGTTTCAAAGAAAATTCCCTTTTCTTTGTTTTTTTTTTTTTTTTGGCTTGCTTCTGCCCTTTGCCTTGGTGGCTTGCTTACGAGCAGCTCAGAGTCACAGAGAGAGAGAGGAAGAAAGAAGACACTCAAGATGGACACAGTCCCTACAAGTGAAGTAAAAAAAAAGTTATTAAACTGAGGTAGGTGCCGGACTCTGTACAGAACAGATGTCAATGTAATTTTTTTTTTTTTGCAGTACTCGAACGCAGCAGTGTAAATTAAATCTGTACTGTGTCTAGATAGATGGTATCAGACTCAGTCTGTAAATAAATATTGTATTGCCGTGGTCAGAAATTCACACAGATAAAGTGCTTATGTTCAAAACTCTCCCTATATGGTAGAGTGAGTGAACGAGTGAGCATGTGTGTGTCTGAGTGATGAACTTGAGTCCTTTACCAAAATGATTCCTACTTTATACTATTTTTTGACAGGCTAGGGCCCATCTCTAGATATGTTGAGTGTTATGTATGGATGGATGGATGGATTCAGAACTGCTGCTAGACAACCTTATCTATTCCCTAAACTGCTGCCCCCTTGACTCAAAGTTGATGAGCAAAAAGTAAAGAAAGAAAGAAAGAAAGGAAGGCCTAATTCAAAATCTAAAAAAGCTCTTCTCTTCATCTGTATTGAGCATCTTGCTGCAGTTAAACTGCCACACAATGAGTACTTCAGCATTTCAGAAATGACTGCAAATACACTGTTGGTATTCAGGTATGAAGCCACATTATCTTCATGGCTTCATAAGGCAATGCCAGTACTATATTTCTGCACTACTGGCACCTGACAATCGCACTGCCTAACCATTTCCACCGGGGTAGCCGCCCCCGTACCCTCCCCCTAGTTACAGCTGTGTAAAGATGGATGGATATTTGTACTGATGAATAAATAGATAAATGGGTAAACAGACCGATAAATAAATAGACAAAGTATGGTTGCATTTATGATATAATCAGGCCATTATGCCTTGCACGTTTTACTATTTACACATTCTTTTCACTGTGTTGCATACCCTTCTAACTCTGCTTCTCTCTCTGTCCCTCTTTCTCTCAACCTATCTCTCTATGAAACATGTACTTTTTCCATGCATTTATGTAAGTTACTGTCCAAATCTCATTTTCACTAAAAGAAAAAGCATACTTGTATCTGATGGTGTGGAGAACACATCTCACTAAATATTAATTAAACCATATTTGCTTAAGTAGGCTTCAAAGATTTTCAGTTATGGTCGTAATGAACTGCCATACTAGGATGCTGTAGTTAAAGTCTTAAACTCCATTATTCGCAACAAACATTTGGATCTCTGACAGCAGCCTGGACATCCATGACAGACTTCATTTTAAATATGGCTTATACTCTTCATCAAAAACAATAAGACAAGTCTATACACTTTTTGTGGACATAGCACTAGAAAATTCCACCAGTCCAGAGCTGTCAGCTTTCAAAGTCACTGACTGTAATCATGATTATTATATTATTTCTTAAGCTCAATGAAGTATGCCCCTGGGTCTGGCAAACGTCTCTCAATCTACACTGTGAACCATAGTCCCTAAAGATATGAGTAAGGATATGAATACCTTCTGGATGCTGGGGAATGTCTCAGTGATCTTATATGTTTTGATAATACAATAATTTGAACATAAAATGCCTCAGACAATGTGCTAACTAGTTATCATGATGATTGGTTATCATGATGATTTAATTGACATTACTCCCTGTTGCTGATAAGAACTTATATCAATGAATGGTCTTCTGGTGTCAGTCCGTGCCAGTGATTTGTTTCTCTGCATATCATTCCGGATCCAGAAAGAAAATTAGAAATGAATTGCACAAGAGAATGATTTGAATTCAAAGTAGTCTTGTACAAACAGTAAAACAGTGCATTTCAGGCAGCACATCACATATTACTCTTATGCTGAGTACGTTTGGATAGTGAAGAGACATATACTTTATTGCTGTCTGCACAATACTGCTGAATAAGTTGTAATCATAGATAAATGCAAACTGCAGATGGACACAAAAACTGGCAAACTGTAGTGGCCAGTGCATTATGTTTTTCTCTTTATATAGTCTTTACATCAATGTTTTTTTATGCTTCTACAGTAGTTTTTTTTTTCACTTTTACCACAAAATCTTTTTAGAACTGAAATGCCTACATGTCAGAGCATCATAGCAGACTAGCCATTGTAAAATATGTTGAAATATACAAGAAAGGGGAACAGAGAGTTTGCTGTATGATATCACAGTGAAAAATGCTGAGTCACATAGAGCCATTCTATAGGCACTAAGCTACCCACCATGAATGTGTGTGTGTGTGTGTGTGTGTGTGTGTGTGTGTGTGTGTGTGTGTGTGTGTGTGTGTGTGTGTGTGTGTGTGTGTGTGTAATCCCCCAGTTACATATAGCTGGTGGCTAGGGAGAACTCAGGAGCTAGACTCAAACCCTGAGCCTTGAGATGCAGGTAGCTACAACTTAGCTTCCCTACTCACCACCACTTGTGAAATTTTGTTCTGTTCCTTATAATGTCTGTGGTTTTCAGGATTTTGAATTCACTAAATAATGACAGGCATTTGAATTCCAGACTTCATATTCTTCAGAAAGTGCATGGTAACACAAAACTCTTTATTCTAGCAATTTTCTGTTTATATGATCAATATTTGAAAATTGTCCCTATTTTTGGGGCTGTATAGTGGCTTTGCCCAGGTTTTTTTTGCTAAGAGGTTGACAGCTATGGCGAGAACTGAATTCACTGAATGTGTTTGGGGGCTGTATTCCCCCATTATTGTCTTTGTCTAGGTGTTTTGTGCTAAGAGGTTAAAAGCTGTTGTGAGAACTGAATTCACTAAATGATAGCCATTTAAGTTTCAGTCTATCTTTCAAGAAACAGCTGATTTGGTATAGTGGTGTGTTGCTCTGACTGTAGTGCAAAGGGTCCTGACTCCTGGGTTCAAGGTTTGGCAGTGAAATGCATGGTGGTAATGCAGCATTTTATTCTAGCAACTTTCCAATATTATGCAAGCTATGTTTAAAATATGTCCCTAGTTTTGGGGCTTTTATCCCACCCCCTCCCCAATAAAGTTTGGCTTTTTCCAGATTTCTTGTGCTTTAAAGTTAACAGATACAGTTGAGTGTTGAGTGGATTTTACAAGGAGCTGAGAGCTTGAAGAGAAGTTTAGTGCTGCTTATGCTAAATCTGCTTGCATTGTTAATAGCACAACAGGTAGTATATTTGCTTTTGAGGTAGAAGGCTGTGGGGTCTACTTCCACAATATATAGATGCATTGCTGATACTCTACTATGTTGTACTTTTAAAAGGGGTAGATGCTGCAGTCCTGAGAATGTTCTCTTTGGCAGAGATACATAGTAACGATGAACCTGTTATCAGTTTGCCATCCATTCCATATTGCAATATTACTAGCTTTTTTTTTTTTTTATTGTAACATAGGCAATTTATTCCTCAAGGGCAACAGGCACTTTATTTGTAGATGAAACAATGAAATGTAAAGTTGTTTGCTGGCAGCAACCTCTTCATTTAGTTACAGATCTTTTTAATGTGGAATTATTTAGATGACTTTTACTTCTGCAGAGACTGTACATATTTACTGACACTGGTGGATTGTAGAGGTTTGAGTAGACTTTTATGATGGAAATGTTATGAATTGGGCAGTTTTGTCATTAATGGTGCATGCATTTTGTTTCATTGTTTACTGGAAAAAATGTTCAAAACAATAGATTTAAAAGCCCTGTAACAACTCCACTGTATTATTCAAGGAATATAATTTAATACAATCAGGAAGGTGTATCAAAGAACACATATATGTTTCCTGTGCAAGGGACCTATGATTTGAAAACAGCCCAAAGTTAATCTTTATCTACCACTGGCCAGATGTTTTTTCTTTGAATGTGGGTTTCAATGCTGTTTCAATGAATGTGAGTTTCAGGGGCAGAGAAGTTTTAATGCTAAGTCTATTTTCATTGTGAGACTGCATTGCTTTGTTTAGCAAATGTCTATTAGTGTTAGTGTTTGTGCTGTAAAATGTAAAATAAAACTTTTAAATTAAATCCATATCATCATAGAAGTAAAGCAGTATGCACATTATAGTGTTTATGGCAAATGGGGTTAAATAGCCAAGTAATGGGACACTGGAATAGCTGCAGGGGGGAGGCCCCATTCCACCATGATTTTGTGAGGAGGGAAGGGCATCAAACTTAGACAGCCCTGTCTGAACTATACCACTCAACTGTCCATATTTTTGCAGAATGAATATATTTTTTGCTTCTTATTTTTGGTTTGTTCCTCATAAAATTTGTGGTTTTCTGGCAAATCATTTAGGAATGAAGTTACTAAATAATGACAGACATTGAGTTTCAGACTTCATACCCTTCAAAAAATTCATACGAATGTAAGACATACTACTCTATTAACTTTTTAAGTTCATAAGAGCAATATTTAAAAATGGTCCTTATTTTGGGGCCTTTGCCCACTTCTGTTTATGCCTTTGTCCATATTTCTTGCTCTGAGGTTGAGAGGTATGACAAATGTGTCAGGACCATCACTGTCAGCCAGAGAAATTTCAAATTGTGACATACTTGTTGCACCCCACTCCCCCACGTAGTGACTCTGGATGTGTCCAAGCAAGGCAAGGAGCATTTATGCAGTGTAAGTGTGCAGAGTATCCCCCCATCCAAGGTAGACACAAGTACTTCAGTAGCTTTTCATCTGTTCTTGATTTTGCAGAATGTTTTGGTTTTCTGTCATATTGTTATACTGTTGATTTATGCTTCTTCTTATTCAGAAAATGCACGTCATTGCAATGCCTGTTGCTCTGTGTTTAAGTGGCAATGCTTTAATGACCATCAGATAAGCTTGTCTGAGACTTTAAGATGCAAGTAAGCTTTAATAGGCATACTGTTAAAGAATTACCAATACTGAAAGCCTTTTTGTTGTTGCCATGCAGAGAATATTTACATAACTAGATAGTGTGTAAGCCTTAGGTATTAAAATGCATATGACAGTATTTGTAATAAAGGACAGGATTACAGTATTTTCAGAAGCTCATTACATTTCTTGGAGACTTGCAGCCATCTTTGCAGGCTTTACCCGTAAACTAAACAGAATGCCAATCTATCATGTGCGATCCATAACCTGTGCAGTAATCCAATCCTTTAAGCAATTTATCTTGAGCTTGTTTGTTTGTTGCTCATTTCTTACTTTGATCATGTTTTCCCCATGAAACAAGTAGATAGTTGTTGTCAGGCAGCAGGTCTTCTTTTGATAAGAAACATTTTGTTTTTTTATACTTGATTTTGACTGGCATTCCAGTAATGTATTTAAAAATAATTTATTTTTTCATGCCTTGCAACCTTTTTGTTTCCATCTAGATATTAAGTAAGCTGTCATGTAGCCAACGCATTGAAACATTTTTTTTCTTCTACACTTCATTTTGTCTTGATTGGACTCTCATAATGACTGTTTGGCAGTGGCACCAAGGGCAGCGTATTATATTAAAGTCCCAGTTTTTGTGTTTTTTTTTGCATAGCTCCACCTCTTTATAATTGACCACACCCCTTGCAATTGGCCTCACCCACTCAGCTGTTCCCTGCAGCCCCCCTTTGATTTGAAGTCACCAGCCACCACTGGTGATATCTGTTGCAATATTTACATTTGACAAATGGCTTAAACAAGACTAACAACTTACAGAAAAAAATATATGCATTTGAAAAATCAAGGAAAAATATTATAATTTTTTGACATACGATTACAGCATACTGCATGTATACTCAGAATGGCTCAGGGATGAGTTAACTGTGCTGTCTGTAAGAACAGTACACAGTTGGAGAGAAAACATAAAGTATACCAGCTGAGTTATTATCAATATGAGATCAGTACTTGTAGACCTTAAAAAGACATTGGTAGTAGCACACTGTACTGGATGATACTGCTTAGAGTATAGACGACCTGTACATTACCACTCTGATGGGAGAACAAACATTCTCCAGCAAGGTGTTAATGTGGAGGTCAAGAATGCCCACATAGTAAACTGCAGTGGAGCTCCGACTGTAACACAGATAACGGCCACCATTATTTTACACTTTTGCTGTTTAATGAGTGTAAAATTAAAACAAATGAATAATTAAAAAAATAAAAAGTGTGTGTGTGTGTGTGTGTGTGTGTGTGTGTGTGTGTGTGTGTGTGTGTGTGTGTGCGCACGCACACACACATGCATGAGACTGTTTATGTTTCTTTCTACATGGGTGAGTGCATGGGTACTTGCATGCATGTAAGCAGAAGTGTGCCTGCTAGAGTCAGGTCTCAAAACACCCCTGGGTGGATGCTGTTTACACAATGGCACACACCCTGTCAGGCATTATTGCTTATGTACAAGTCACTAGAGTACATGGCTTTGTCACACAATGTGCTTTGAATGTTTTATAACATCAAAAATACCATTCACGTATGTTAACTAACTTCCATCAAGTCAGGGTTTCATTTTATGAATGCGTGGCAAAGCAGTTGAAAGTCAGATGCATCCCATTATAAGGAATAACCATTTATCAGAAAACTTTATATCAGAAAAAGGTAGGAAAAAAAGCTCCACTGAGGAGTTTGAAGGACTACAGGATGACCTCCCCATCTTTATATACCCACTTAAAAAACCTTTCCCAAAATGGGTCTATATTAAAAGCTTGAAAAGGCGTTACATTGAATGCCTCTTCAGCGACATGTAAACACCGACCACACTATACTGTGAATGTTCAAAACAGCAATTTCTTTCCCAGGCAAATAAATTGCTAGCACCAAAAACACATACACACAATTTCAAACATAATTAAGTGGAGGGCTTCATCCCGATACTCCCCAACATGGGGGGCTGTGCCCCCCACACACCTCCTAACTAAATATACCAACTCCGAAAATGCACTACAGTGGGGTACAGGGCAATGTCATGGCTCAGGTCAAGCAATTTTTTTCCCTGGGAAAAAAATTGCTGACCTGAACCTTCGCTATTTTCAGATTTCAGTCTATATTTGTTGACAAAATGGCATTCACTGTAATGCTGTTTTGCCCATCTAATATAGACTCCCTAAAACACACAGATACAATAAAGAGAAAAAGGTTTTCATGTTCTACACTATTGAATGCCTTTGCTATATCAAAAAATCTATTAAAAAATGTCATCTCCTGTGATAAGTTTACAAATTCCTTAACCTACCACAAAAATACTACTATGTCTACCTGGGCTAGTACCCATACTCCACTTCTGTTCATTCTATCAGAGAAAATTTCATCCTGAATTAGAACAGCTTTCATAAAACTTCATACTCTTCATTTAATAATCAGTCTGCAGTTATTCAGCTGTTTCTTTTTACCCTTCCTTCAAAAAAAAACCTCTAGTAAATGGAGTATGTTGATTCTGTTCTAAAATCAGCATATAAATTAATAAATATAATAAAATATAAACTTGCTGTGCACCTTTTTGACAGAGAGGTACATAACAGCTTTTTTAGTGCATGGAGCACCATGATTATGGTCCAGTACTAGTTAAAAGACATTCTAGTTCACTGCTACTCTAAGCACAAGAGCAGATCTTAACAATACTTAAAAGGGCGTCTACAATTGTTAATCACCCTTTATGTGCTATTGTGTTCATGTCTGGCACTAAAAGCTGACAGCACTGGCCAGTAAACAATATCAGAACATGAAATGGCTTCATTTCTGCTTGCTGTCTACAACATTACAAGCAACAAGTATTTAGGGACCAAATGCTTCCCTTAAACAGGGAATATATAATGACTTTTCCTGCTATCTTTTTGACAGCTCTTCCGAATCTGTCACAGCTTTTTTTTGTTTTGTTTTGTTTTAACTAGTAGTACATGAAGAAGATAATCTCCATACGCTACATAAAATTATAATCAGATCTCTTCATATTATGTATTCTCAACAAGGATGCTAAGATTCGCCTTTCCAGCTTCACTCTTCAGGTGGATTTCTTGGCATCCTTAGCTCAAACACATAATAGGCAGGTTTTGATCAGAGACCCTGTCATAATCATCTGTGTTATATGCCTTTGAATACTATTCTGATTAGATCTCCTGCTGTTGAATGCATACGTATCAACAATCAGGGAACAGAATAAGAAGCATTTTCACAATTCTAAAAGATGTAATACATATGTTGCCACACACAAAATAATTGTGTGGCAGAGTTTTGCATATAACATTTTTTAAAGCTGTTGGTTGAGTTTAGGCAAACTTTGCTTTTGGTTACTGTCACTGTGGCAGTGCTGAGTGCAATACAGCTTTCAAAGCTGTAATATAGTTAAAGATTCAGCTTTTTTCTCTCTGTCTTATGGTGCATTGGAGAGCTAAATCTTCACTGTACTGCAGAGACTTATGATTGTGTCACCAGTCATAATCCTCTATATTACACCCATATAATTCCTTTTTTCTAGCATTGCATTGTTATATAATTTATTCAGAACTTGTATAAACAGCTTCCACAGCTTTATAAAACCAGTACCCTATCATCTAATATCTACATTAGCTTCCTGTAAAACTTTAACTTTTTTACTGAAATGCTGTCTAATACTGCAGTGTGTCTTTCCCTTACTCTAGATTTCTCCATCCTGTACCTTCCTATAACTTTCCTAACATATTCCTCTGTAGTTTTTTTTTCAGCTAGACTATCTGGAAAGGTCTCTTCCATATCTTTATTCTGCATTATCTTTCCATACTATTATATAAAGCTATCATGTATTTTCTTTTTAAGAAGTGTATCTGCTCACTGTGATAGTTATTCCTTCTTTTCTTGTAAACTTCATGTTTGTCTATTATGCCATTTTCTCACTTTCCTTGAAAATTTACTGTAACTGCTGATTATTTGATCATATATCTCTTTTCTGTCCTGTTATAAAAACATATATTTCCTGTTGTAACATACCTCTTTGTGGTATAGTATCCTATTCCTGTATTTGCATTCATTAAATATTTTTTTTTATTTTATACCTAGCCACCATTATATGCAGGAGGCATTCAAATCTATTCCACCTTAGAAATTCTCATTTCCATATTAAGCATAATTCTTGAGGATGGCAACTGGATCTGAAATAAAAAAAAAATGTTCACAGCTGCAGGCTGCCCCTTTCTAATATGTACTTTCTGCTTTGCCCAAATTTGTAACCTGAGCTTCATTATACATTTCTTTTTTTTTTTTTTGTCATACCATTAGCAGCCGCAGAATGTTTATCTTTCTTTCTTTTTTGATATACAAAGATTACAATTAAAACCTCTTATCCATAGTAAACATTTCTGTACCTTAAATATTGTATTCTGTGGTAATACAGTGGAACTGCTTTGGGGATTATTGGAACATAGCATGCTATTATTCTTGGTTACCTATTGAAATATCCAGAATTAAAGTTTGTCCAGCATGAGGTAGATGAGGAATATTTATTAAAAAGCCTTTATTCTTTTTTCACAAAAATTACAGCCCAAGAACACTCTTCTTCATTTAAGGTCCATATTTCTTCCATTCTGAGAATGCTTTGCTTGTTATGTTTCTGTTTTCAAAAAAAATTATTTTTATGTATAAAACAGTTATATACCCAGTCCATGTACATGTTAAAAGTTTTCATTATCTTTGCTTTGAAAGAAAATGCTTCCATAATTTTAAGTTGTGTCAAAACTTGCTCCTTCTTCTTCTAGGTCTTCTTTTTCTGTCTTTTCCTTGCGCTTTTTCCCCAGGAGACTCTAACATTTCTACTCCTGAAATAAATTCCCTCTCCTCTGCAAATGCCTACGCTTGAGCTTCACACCAGTTAAACCTTCTAGTTCATCAGTGTGCAGTTTCATTTACTTTATAGATTCTTATGTTCTTCTAACCTCTAGTCTCCTTCTTTGTTCATTACCTGATGTGTCCTTTTCTTTATACAGCCTTTGCCTTTTTTATGTATGAGATATCTTGTATAATCCACTCAATGATATTCACTATCATTTATAGAATTAGAAGTTATGTACTCACCATAACGTTCCATCTGAGTAGGTATCTTCATTTGTCTGCAACCTTTGGGAAACGGATCCGATCTCGGATCCGAGCCGGCAACTTTTACCACAGCATAGATCCGAGCTCCTTGCTCTTCCCTTTACCCATAATCCCCTGCCAACCCTAACTGACCTCAGATCAAGTTTGCCCGATATAAGCAATGTAAAGGTGCCCCGGAAGGGGCTAATCCAAGACAGATCCTAAAGGTCAGGGGGAAGGAAGGGGGGGATGGTTGCAGACAAATGAAGATATCTACTCAGATGGAACGTTATGGTGAGTACATAACTTCTAAATCTGAAGTAGGAACTTCATTTGTCAGCAACCTTTGGGACAGAGTCCCCAGCTACCTGAATCCTGGGTGGCCTTTATGGAAGAACATTCCGGAGCACTGCAGAGCCAAAGGACGCCCTACCTCTGGAGACAACATCTAGTTTGTAATGGCTGATAAAGGTATGAGATGAGGCCCAAGTGGCTGCAGAACAAATATCATCTAAGGGAAATCTCCCATTCCCACACTCTCATGGCCTCGCGACAAAGGGGACAAGACCTGGTTCCCCCCTGTTTGTTGATGTACCAGACAACTGACATATTGTCCATCTGTACTGCAATTGTCTCAATCGGTAGAAGGCTGTGAAGTGCCTGCAACGTCAAAAGTACCGCCCTCATCTCTAGGACATTGATATGCAAGGAGGTCTCTATGTCGTTCCACGTGCCTTGGATCGTTCTGCCTGAATAGTACCCCCCCACACCCCAGGCGAGAGGTGTCCATGGTCACTGTGGTGACGGGGGAAGGCATCGAAAATGGTCGTCCCATGTGGAGACTCGGGGACTGGAGCCACCACATGAGCAACGTTCTGCAAGCCCTGCTTAGGGGAATAGGATGAGACAGGGAGTTGCGAGACATGGACCATTGTACGTGGAGGGTCCATTGCAGTACCCTCATATTTAGGCAGGCTAGGGGTAGTAGAGGAATAGCTGCCGCCATGGACCCTAGAGCCCTCAGGATCAATTCCGCAGGTGGAGCAGAAAGAATGAGAATGGCCTTGATATGCAACCTCAGGTTCTGAAGCCGATCGGGAGTTAAGAAGGCAAGCATTATCCTGGAATCCAATCTGGCCCCTATAAAATTTATCACCTGTGAGGGGACTAGAGAAGATTTGGTCATGTTGATAGTTAACCCTAGACGTGGAGCAAGGTCGAGGAAATAATCCCTGCCTGAACAGAGCAGATGCCTTGTTGGGGCGATGAGGAGCCAGTCGTCCAAGTACGGAAAGACCTGAACTCCCTGAAGCCTCAGGTGGGCCGCTATGACCACCAAGACTTTGGTGAACACCCTGGGGGCTGAGGTGAGACCAAAGGGAAGGGCCCTGAACTGGAAATGACTGGCTCCCAGCCGGAAGCGGAGGAACCTCCTGGAGCGTCTATCCACTAGAATGTGGTAGTACGCATCCTTGAGGTCTATCGAGCACATCCAATCATTCTCCCGTAATAGGAGGAGAATAGATTGTAAGGTGACCATTCGGAACTTTTCTTTGGGTACTGCCAAGTTCAGGAGAGAGAGATCGAGAATGGGTCTCAAGTCCCCCGTCTTTTTTGGCACCAGAAAGAACCTGGAGTAAAACCCCAGTCTGAACTGATCTGGGGGGATGGGTTGGATGGCTCTTTTTTGTAAAAGCTGCTGAATTTCTGTAGCAGCTGCCTCCCTCTGATTGGGTGGTACGTCGGGGAGGCTTCTGATTTTGGGGGTTACAATAAAGGGAATTTGGTAACCTCTGGATATGATGCGAAGCACCCAGCGATCTGTTGTTATGGACTCCCACATTGCGAGGTGCTTCGAAAGACGCCCCCCGACTGCCTCCAGAGTGGAGCAGCCAGGCAACCCCTCAGGGGTTCTGCGTGGGCCTCTTAGAGAAGGGTTCTCTGGACCCAAAGTTTCTGGCACCCCTCCACCTCTTGGGCGGCATCCTCCCTGTCCTCCTCTGCCACGAGAGGACTGGTTGTCTGGAGCAGACTGGGACTGATGCGATTTTCGGAACCACATCTTCTTCTGACCCTTTTGATTCTTAGAAAAGGACCTCTGGGGAGCAGAGAAGCGGACTCCGACGGCAGACAACGTCTTCCCGTCTTTCTCGCTCTGGACTAAAGTGTCGCAAACGGTTTTGCCAAAAAGTGCAGAACCATCAAATGGGGCATTCACGAATGACGCCTTAAAGGGTTCCGAGAAGTCACAGTGTCGGAGCCAGGCCTGATGCCTGATTACCAGGCCGGCTCCGCTGGCTCTAGCGGCTCCTTCAGTGGCGTGTGACAAGAGCCGCATAGAGGTATTAGAAACTGAGCATAGAGTAGACATTCGGGAGGAGTACAGATGCTTGTCTCCTTCTGACATGGACTCGGGGGGGGTGCAGTGTATTCTTTTATTAGATCCCGCTGCATCCGGATGACGTGTGCCATATAGTTCAGCGCTCTCATGGAGAAGGTTGCTGAACTAAAGACCTGCTTCCCCAGGTGGTCCATCGCTCGAGAGTCCTTACTCGGAGGGTGGACCGCAGAGCTCTCCTGAGCCAGCTCTCTCTTGGAGGCCGCCGCCACCAACATGGCATCCACAGGGGGACCTCTGCTCCAGTGGGTTCTCTCAGCAGGGGGACTCAGGATCCTGTCTGGGCACTTGGGGATAGGCTCCACAGTGTCCAGCTCCTTCCAAGCCCTGGTGGCAATAAGGTCCACCAGGGGATCGGGGGGAGGGGACACCCAAGAGGTAGATGGCCCTGCTTTGAATGCCTCTAGGAATACGGACTGATCGGAGGAAGCCTTGGGGGCAGACCCCCCCCCCTAATCCTGAGCATCTCCATGATGTCTCCAAAGGAGACATCCTCGGGGGGTGACCTTGGGGAGCCTTCCCCTTCATCTAAGTCCGTATCTTCGGTAAGGGACTTAGGGGAGTCCATGTGCCTCCTCTTACACTTGGCTTTGTGAGGGACCTCTTCGGTTTATATGTTTATATAATGTTTATATAATGAGTTCTGAAATGTTTTCATGTTTATATAATGAGTTCTGAGCTGCATTTTATTTTTTGGCTGTTGAATGAAATGCTTTATATGTTTTTATGAATGAAATGTTTTTGTATTTATACAATGAGATTTGAGCTGCATTTTTTGATGTGGCTTTAAGGGCTCTTGTTAATTCCTAATTGTTTTTGCATGCTAATTGGCTGCTTTGCTGTTTAAAAGTACTACAGTTTGGATCTTTATTTGTCTGATGAAGCAGCTGCTGCTGCAAAAGCGCTTACTTTTTGTTCTACTGTTTGTTCTGGGATTAAATTCTTGAATTTTACTGCTGTGTTCCGTTGCCTCCTTTGACTGTGATATTGTATGATTTATTTTTTGGAGGACCGGTTTACCTACACCATAGTCTTTGTTCTTTGTTGCCTTATACAATGTTTCCAATGTACTTGATGCTTACACACAGCAGACTGTCTCAGTACTTTGTCAATGGAATATTCATAGCATTGGTTCTTAGGTTCAGTTAACAAGATTACAACCTACTGACTATAAAAGAAATGGATTGCCATGATCCTGTCCTGATAATTTCTACTTCTCATATTTATATATCGGGATTATTTTAAAGCAAGTTACTAACTGGCTTCTGATGATGATAAGGTGAAGCTTACTATATAATCCTGAAAAGTGTTCTTTGATGTTTCTATCACATTTTGCATCACTCACTACTACTGATTTTTATTTGTAGTATTAAGTTCCCTTATCTAGAATTAGCTTTCCCATCGATGTGTTCTTGGCACAGATTTTCAAGAACCATAAGAACAAATAATTCCTTACTAACTAAGCAGGGTACACCTCTAACTTTTCTTTTAAAAAGCAAAATAAAATGACAGCTTCTTAATTTTTTTCTGAATAGTACAAGATTTTCAAACCTATGATTTTTCTAATATGAAATAATTGTACTTTTATAAAGTTCTTTTCAGGCAACTTCTAAAAACAAGAAAGAAAGAAAAATTGTTAAATATAACATGGTACAGTGATCTCTCTGGACTGAATAGATATGACCTATAGAATTAGATGGCTGTACAATATATGACTACATTAGACTGATGATGATCAAAATTAAAAATAAATAAATAAATAAATATATATATATATATATATATATATATATATATACATATATATATATATATATATTGGTGCATGTGTGTGTGTGTGTGTGTGTGTGTGTGTGTGTGTGTGTGTGTGCATCTGTCTGTCTGTTAACTTACATTTCTATATTGTATTTTATGTCAGTATTTAGTTATACAATATAATTTCCAAAACATTCTAGAAGTATTTTAGATATATCTAGACAAGCATAAGTGCAATATAATTTCCAGGGCTTTCCAGAAAACATTTTTTTCCCTCATGTCAGAAATGAATGATATGTTAATTAGTTATCGTTTCCTTGTTCAATTGCTGTAAGAATCTCAAGCTTTATTTCTTGAGGGCTATCCATAGAAAACTTGCTTGATGGAGTGAATTGTGGTGCCAATATAAAAAAAATGCTAAAAATGTAATGTATTTTTTCTTTTTTATTTCAGAATGATGGACTCTTTGTAAACTTGTGTATAATCTCTGTGAATGCTGTAAAATGTGTGCTTCCTGTAACTTAAAATGTGTATAACATTGCATGAATTTTCAAAAGCAGAAGAAAGAGAAATTTGAAAAAAATTGCAACTGAAATGTAAAATGTAACTGCTTGCATTTCTTGTGTCAAAAAGGACATAATTGCTTATACATGGTTATGTTTCATATGTAGTTAACTCACAGATGAGTTTGGAGTCAGAAAGTAAAAAGGGCCATAAAATGCAATTAAAACATACGTCAAAAAGGCAGGTGATCAGATATGTATAAGCAGTCCAAGTTATACTAAAGTGCTACTTTGTGAAGGTGGGAAGTGCAGTCTGTTTAGTCTTTTTCTGTTCTCTGTAGGAAAGTAATTAATATGATCTGATGTACTGTAAAAACATACTTTCTTCTTTGGAAAAGGAGATTATATAATCTGATGAGTGCTGATTTCTCTGGTGATAAGCTAAATCATGTATCTGAAACTGAAAGAGTGTAAAGCTAATCTTTGCATGGAAGATTAGTGACACATCTATGAAGGTTTGTTTGAGTTTTGCATTGTAATAATTTTTCTAACATAGAATAGTTAGTGCCAGTATTTAGTCACTAAAAGGACTAGGACATTTAGCTATAGATAAGATTTTCCTTTCCATATTCTCTTTGTGTAACTTACTATTATTTTTATATCCTCTGTGCCCTGTCATGACCTTTGTATATTTCATTTGTACTGTCGCTTTTTTCTTTTGTTTAATTAAGTTTGATTTACTCACTTTAAACATCTTATGGTTAATATTTGTTAGTTAGTTAGTTAGTTAGTTAGTTAGTTAGTTAGTTAGTTAGTTAGCTAGTTAGTTATGCATTATTGTAATTTATTATCTAAGAAGGGGGGTCATTATTATTTAGCGCCATAGCCTGGAAAATGTGAGACTTCCTCCTTCAATTAACCAGGCATGTGCATGCTTGTGTGTGTGTGTGTGTGTGTGTGTGTGTGTGTGTGTGTGTGTGTGTGTGTGTGTGTGTGTGTGTGTATATGTGTGTGAATCATAATTTACTTGTAAAGCAGTTACTATGGTAAGGGCAACTGAAAGACACTGGAGAGTAGTGAAAAACGGGTCTGAGGGTACTACGCCAATTACTGAGCTCTCCTAGTGTCAGTGTGCAGTCATAATCTGGGTGTAGATGTTGGAAGGCCATACCAAGGACAGCAATGCATATTCCCTGTATACACTTAAGGCCAAGTTGCATTTGGTGAAATGCAAATTGAATGAGATTTGTGTGCACTTTTTTGAACTTGTTGGATACCAGTATTGTGACTCAAATCACCAACCCTCTAATGACCAGGGCATCTATCTGAGGTAATCGATATGATCCAAGGACCATAGCTTCTGCCTCTCACATACCCAGCTGGTACCCTACTTGTCAGTAATGTAATTCAAACCCCATCAATCTCAGTTACACATTACATATTAGTGTTAGTGGGGCCATCACACAGCAGGTCCATATCTAAGGTTAGTGCCATCTGTGACCCACACAGCTGGTCCATGTCTAAGGTCCATTACATATTAGTATCAGTGGTGCCATCTGGGACCCACACAGCAGGTCCATATCCAAGGTCCAGTACGTATTAGTGTAAGTGGTTCCATCTGGAACCCACACAGCAGGTCCATGTCTAAGATCCATTACATATTAGTATCCGTGGTGCCATCTGGGACCCACACAGCAGGTCCATATCCAAGGTCCATTACATATTAGTATCAGTGGTGCCATCTGTGACCCACACTGCATGTCCATATCCAAGGTCCATTACATATTAGTGTCAGTGGTTCCATCTGGGACCCACACAGCAGGTCCATATCTATGGCTAGGTAGATGGAATAGAGTGGACAGAGCATAGCAGTTAATGTGCTATAATTCAACTCTCTCTTCTGGACAAGAGCAACATGTTCCAGTTTCTTCATGGGCAGCATAAATTCAAAAGAGTGACAGCTCTAAAAAGAGTGCAAGAAAGATAGAGATGATGCTACTACAAAGCGTGATAGATATATTGTAAAAGGGCTTAATCCTGGAGCTATCAGTCTCAGACAGACTTGCAAGAAATTTCCATATCTGACAGTGTAAGTTCTTTTTAAAGTAGAAAAGAGAGTGGTCAGTGAAACAAGGATATTTAGTGGATTCTGCCTGCTTATCTGAGTCATTTAATTTTACAATTAGTGGCTGTTGAATTTTACTGCTAATCCCAGTATCTTATGATAACATTTCCTTCACAGCATCTCATGAATGCGGTATGTATGATAGTATTAAAAAGACAGGCAAAATCTTTTTGATCATTGTAAATGATTACCTGGCCTCACCAAGCCCTGGTTTTAATAGTGTATACCAATGTATTCAGAATGCAAAGAAATATCAGAGTGATTTTCATTTCAGCATTGCATCTTACTTTTTTCATTCTTTTGAAAAAGCATATTTCCACCCGCATTACTTTGTACCAGCTGTGATGTAAGTGAACATCTGGCATTGACAAATGTTTGCTTTCTCAATTAGTTTTCTGGATTTCTGGCCCACAGGGAGGCTTCGTATTTCTAATTCCTTTTCTTGCCTCCATATCGGCTCTTATTTCTTTCAGTTGCGGTATACTTTAGATTATTGATTCGTAGAATAATATGTTTTATAGCGGCAGTCTTTTGTTAAGGAAGTATTCTGTAGCTTCAGTTAATGACCAAATGAAAGCTTTCTCTGTTACAGATAAGCACTTAGCTTTCAATAGTAAAAGTTAATATTTTATTGTTAAGCTTTTCATTCTATCAAATTATAGAAAAACAGTAAAGTATCATTAAAAACAACTGTAATCCTTAAGTAGTTCCTTAATTCAGGTAGACTGTAGCCCAGTATAGTTACCCTCTTAACAAAGGAGGGCATGAAAACTGGACAGATGAATATCCTGAGCTCACAGTTATGAATTTGAATTAGTTTATTGCCAAATTTTACTCTGAGTTCTCCCTTTGGGCTTCCCCATTTGTACTACTTTAGAATACTCTAAACATTTCATTAGGAAGCACTTCAACAGTTATAAATGTGAGTAGGGCAAACCGCTTTAGTGCTTCACTGTTAAGTCAAGCATGAAATACCAGAACAAAGTGACCCAGTGCAGAAGTTGATGTGGAAACACAAATCTCCAAAGCTAAGTTACGAAAATATGTTCACTTCTGCAAGTAGAGGAAATACTACAATGTATTTCTGTAAATCTGTATTATATATTTTTTAATTCATTTATATAATTCATTATTGTGCTCACTTCTTCAGAACTGTCACTGACTGTGAGCTTTAACAGGGAACAAGTATGTTAACACATTAAAATCGTGAATTCCACATCTGAATATACAAAGTAATAACTGTCATTTGATGATATTGTAATAAAAATCCAGAGTTTAATATCACATATATTTATCTGAAAAGGTATATGGCATGCAAAAATGTAATTAGTCACTTAAGTGGAGAAACGGAAATACGTGAGCATCTCTTTCTGTGTGTGTGTGTGTGTGTGTGTGTGTGTGTGTGTGTGTGTGTGTGTGTGTGTGTGTGTGTGTGTGTCTGTGTGTCTGTGTGTGAACGTGCATGTATGTGCATGTATTCTTCTGCTTATACATGTGAATGTAACATGACAATGTATATTGTTGTGTTGGTACCAAAAATTAAAACAGCAGGCAAATCATATTGAATTTCTACTCTAACCAGATCATTCTTATATGTGGGCACATGTGTGTTTGCGAGCACACTCGTGTGTGTGTGTGTGTGTGTGTGTGTGTGTGTGTGTGTGTGTGTGTGTGTGTGTGTGTGTGTGTGTGTGTGTGCGTGTGTGTGTGTGTGTGTGTGTGTGTGTGTGTGTGAGATACCTCTCAACTGTCCCTGATTTCCATGGATGCCCGTGATTTAGACTCCAAAATGTAGCTCTGTCCCTCTTAATCCCTCCTAAAACTGGTGACTCTTGGAGGAAAGGTGGTGAATTATACTCAATAAATAATGGCAGTAAGTAAGAGTTATAGATTTATTTTTTTTCGCAAAATGTATAGTAATTAATATTCTTTTATTCTGCCAATGTCTCAAGTTAATAGAATTAATGTTTTACAAATGTCCCTGATTTTTTTCTGGGTCTCTCCCTGATTCTGTTGAAATATATATCTGATTATTTGAGAGCTATGGTGTGTGTGTGTGTGTGTGTGTGTGTGTGTGTGTGTGTGTGTGTGTGTGTGTGTGTGTGTGTGTGTGTGTGTGCGCGCGTGTGTGCGTGCGTGTGTGTGTGTGTGTGTGTGTGTGTGTGTGTGTGTGTGTGTGTGTGTGTGTGTGTGTGTGTGTTTTATTCTTGTGCAATATAATTATAATTGCCTTAAACACATTTAATTATGGACCAGATTCATAAATGAGTTATTGCATTTGGTCTTTTTCTGTGATAAGAGCAGTAACTTATTGTTCTCCAAAGAGATGGTATCTTTGGCCATCACAGTCATCTGTCAAATTACAGGCATATGTTTTATTGCCAAAGAAAGAACATTTTGCCAGTGATTTCTTTCCATTGGTTTGCAGCCAGCATTCTGCAATTGCCACTGCAAATGCTCCGTCTATGTTCACTTCTCTCTTCCATCTGCCTTAGGCCCTCCTGAATGCCTTACTGGAATTGCACTGCACCATCCGGTCTTGCATCCCACTGCGTTCATTGTCAGTCTCTTTCCTGAGCTCTGGGTTATAGTCTCTTTAGGTTATAGTCTGTTGATCCCATTGCATTCATCGTCAGCTTCTTTCCTGAGCTCTGGGTCATAGTATGTTCACATTATTGGCAGTTGATGCCTTCTCTGACCTCCTTCTGTTGTTTGTCTTCTCTCTCATTTCTTCATTGACCACCTTCAGCATTTTATTGCTCCAGGTCACATCTGCCCATTTCTCTTTGCCTACAAATTATACAGTCCCACTTTCTCAGTCTTCCCTTCATAGTTCATTATATTTGTACCCCTTATGTACCCCTGTTGCATTCTTTTGTACCTTTGCCAGTAATGCTGTGTATCGAACATTGTATGACCTTCAGAACTGTGCAAAGCCTTGAACCATTTGTCTACAGATTATGAAAATTACTCATTGTCCCTAAACTCTCTTCACCTCAGGATGCATCCATACTCCCCTTTAGATGAATGTAGGCTTTCCACTCCACATTTAACTGTCCAGTAGTGTACTTATCTTTCTCTGACTATATGGGTTCTGTTCCTCCTAGTCTCTACCAAATGTATGGGGTTATTGTAACTCATACTGCACCTTCCATTTGTCTGTACTGAACTTTAACTACCGTTTCTGTCAGATTTGGCATCTTACCCACTTCCATTACTAGGCTGATTCCATCATGCAATGTGACCCTTACTTCTTTATGTAATCTGTAAAAAGATCTATAATCTCCTCCCTGCAGAATATCTACAAAAAGCTGCAGATGCCATAGCATACCCCATTACTATCCTGATCAATAGAACTATAACAAAAGCGTCCATTCCCTCTGTCTGGAAAATATTCCATATCATCCCACTCCATAAAGGGGGTAGCTATACTGAACTTTCAAACTATAGACCCATAGCTATTTTGTCACCCTTGGCTAAAATTATGGAAAAATGCATCCACAATCAACTCCTGAACTATCTTATCCATGATAATCGTGTTGCCAACACCCAACATGGCTTTAGACCATTCCATAGTACAACCTCAGCCCTCCCCTCCTTCTCTAACTTCATTAACCAACACCGAAACAATAATAAACTTTCCTCTGCTATCTTTCTTGATCTTTCAAAAGCCTTTGATATGGTAAACCACCAAATACTCATAAACATTTTGAAATCCATCTCCCTAGAGGAACAGGCCATCTAATGGTTTCAATCATATCTCAGTGGTAGACAACAGGCTGTCCTATGGCAGAGCAAACTATCCACCCTTTTACCCATCACCCTCAGAGTACCCAAAGGCTCCATACTAGGTCCACTATTATTTTCCATTTTCATCAATGATTTGTATAAGGTCATCCCAAATGCAACAAGCATTTAATATGTGGATGATTCCACTTTAGTATGCTCCGACACTTCACCTACAGAGTTGCAGATTCTATCCCAAAATACTTTTAACACAGTTGAAAATTGTCTCCTTAACTGTCGTCTCATGTTAAATCCTAACAAAACAAAACTGCTGCTTGTGTCCCTCACACACAGGTCTGCCCCTATAACCTTTAGATTAAAATCCAGCAATGACATCATTATTTCTCCAGATTCCCCAACCAAACTGTTAGGAGTTATAATAGATAATAACCTTAAGTTTGATCTGCATATCAATAAAACTATTAAAGAAGTTAATAAAAAACTTGGCTCACTATATAGGATCAAGCCCTTCCTAACGCCATTAGCCAGAACTGTAATTGCTCATACACATCTACTCTCCACCCTCCTCTATGCTTCCCCTCTATTTACAAAACTCAGCAAAACTGACCTTAATAAACTTTCTAGCAGCTACAATGACATTACTAGATTTGCTACCGATGCAGCCTACAGAACTCATCACTGTCATAACCTAAATCTACTAGGATGGCTTGAACTGCCTAACCTACTTCAGGTTAACCAAGATCCTGTACAAACCAGATAATACACCCGTACTTAAAAACCTCATCACCCCCTACAGTAACCTTGGCGCACTGCGTTCATCTGAAAGACTGCTAGTTCAAACTCTCAAATCCAACAACACAGCTGGTAAATCTCTGTTTGCTAACTCTGCTGGCAAAACTTGGAATTCTCTTCCTGCGAATCTTACATCTGAACTCTCTCTACCTCAATTCAAGAAAAGTCTAATTCAGTACTTAAAAAAACAAATGGCTATGTCCTTGACCTAATCCAGACTAACTCTAACCATCACTCATGTGCACATGGAGGACTTCTACCTACACTTTATTGTTTCTTAACTTATAAATCCTATGATCTCCTTGGATCTACTATCAGGGTAGCCTACTAGGCATTCAGTGCCCTATCATTCTTAAAAACACTGTCTAGAATTTTCCATCTGAGTAAAAATGTAATAATTTGTTTGTGTGTATCTGTTTGTTGCCTTTGTTTACATCTGTGTAAAAATCCTTTTATTTGTGTTTTATTTTGTGTTTTAAACTGTAAAAACTTAACAGTTTGTTGAATGTCTTTTTGGAGCTTTTTTCCCCTGGCCTCCACCGAAAATGGACATGTATCCAGTCAGACTATCCCGGTAAACAAATGTAAAATAAATAAAAATAAATAAAAAGGGTAATTCTGTCCTTGCCTTCTGACAGGTCTAAAAAAATAGCACTCCTTCACAGGTGTGAGTCCCAAATTGCAGATCCTGAAAACATGGAATGCAATTTCATCCCCAAAACATCAAATTTTGGAATTCACTCTTGCAGCCTTAAAGCATTTTTGCAGGATTATAGAAGGCTGTCCCCTTATACTCCTTCTTCTTCTTCTTCTTTCAGCTTTTCCCGGTTAGGGGTCGCCACAGCGGATCACCTGTCCGCTAATGATTGGCAGTGGAGTTTTACAGTGTTGAGTTGCCAGCCCGGTGCCCAACCTTCCACAGAAGGCACACACATGCACGCACTCATACTTAGGGCCAATTTAGAGTGTCCAATCCACCTACATCATGTCTTTAGGATGTGGGAGGAAACCAGAACACCCAGAGACAACCCACACGACCACAGGGAGGACATACAGACTCCGCACAGAAGGCACCCCAGTCGAGGATCGAGGTCACTGTACCTTGAAGTAGAAGGAACATTTGAAATGCTGCAACTTCAGACTTTGTATACATTTCCCTTTTGTTAACATGACATTCATGCCATTCCATGTACTGTAGTCACAGTTCTTGGCATTACAGCATGCACCTGAAACAAACATGGAACAGAGGACCAATCAAAGAGCCTGTCCCTGTGGTACACCTTAGGTGCCATCCTTTCACTTGATAGTGTCCTACTCACTGTCAGCCTTGAATTCCTTTCAGCCACCTTTCCCCAGTTTGCATCCCCTTGTTTTCCCACCCCCAACTCTCATGAGCATTTCCTAAAGCATTGTCTGAGGGAGTGGGTCAAAAGGCTTAAATAAACTGAAGTAGATCCCATCATCTAGTACTGGTGTATCCATGTGCATTGTAACCTAGCTGTAAAACTGGATCAGGTCAAACTAGGCATACTTTCTATTCACGAGTCCCTTTCAGGCTCTTGTGTTCAAGTTGATTACAGTGTTGAAATGCAGCAACCATTCCGTTAGTCTTTTTCATCAATTTTCCTGCTATTAAGGTTAAGCTGACTGGCATCTAGCTTCCAGGCTTTGCTCTGTTTTCGCTTTTCTGTGAATCATATAGTTATCTGGCATCTCAGCACTTATCCATGTTCTTTTGAATCCCTTTCACAGAAGCTGCAGCAGAACTTTAGCTGGACTTATGAGAATTTTTAGGTCTAATATGTCCAGCCCATGGTTCTTTTTCCACCCTTCTGTGAGACAGTTCATGTTCCAGTATTTTGAATTCTTAGGTTCAAAGAGTTTGAGAACAAGCTCATGGCACATTCTGGAGCTTGATGACCTGGAATCCATGTTGGAATGCGTAGCTGCCCATGTTGTAATAAAATTACTTTTTGGAAGTATCAATTGATGGTCTGAATTCAATTGGGAGGGGCAATTTATTGCATAGGTGTGGAAGACTTTCAGAGGCTGAACGATCTGTCATGTCCTGATCACCAAAGGTGTATTCTAAGGAAAAGTTTTAAAAAGGAAAGAGTTCTCTAATGCTTTGGAATGTCAGGCACAGTTCTTTAGTAAGAAGATACAGAAAAGAGAGGGAAATGCTGCAGCTTTTCTCCATAATAAAATCCTTGAAGTACTGCAAGTCTCATTGTGAGGAATCTTTATTATTTGTTTTTGTTGAGCGGGAAAAGTCCAACTGTGCAAAACCCATTTTCAGAGGAGAACCAGACAGAAAATCTCCAGCTGGGTAAAAACATCTATACATGAGTTTATTTACATGATTTTTAAATATTTTTAAATATTTCTTTCTTGAACATAACATTTTAACAAAAAGAAATGTGAGAAATTAACATAAATTGGCAAATTACTGAACAGACAAATAACATACAGCAGCAATGTATTCACAGCAAAATGGCTACAGGGGAAAAGATTAAACTAGGGGGATTTTGAGTTTAGTAATAATTTACAGACAGACAAGTAGAATGTAGCTTAAAAATGATGAGAAATATGAAAGAAGAAGTTATGGAAATGAGCAAGAAGATAAATGGTCAGAGGAAGAATTTAGTTAGTGGTGGGGTGAGACAGAGGAAGGAAAAGTAAGCATTTAGGGAAAAAGTGCCGTATGAGGGGAAGCGAGAAGATATAAAATGATTGGAAGCAAAGTGTCTGTAAGAGTTTGATAAAAGTAATTCCAGTAAAACTACTTTATACTTTCTCAACCTGCAACAGATGGAACAAGTTACAAATCTGTAAAATCAGTCATATAAAAGATTTATAAAGGGTGATAGTTACATATCTGTCATGACTCCCAACCCCCACATAGGCTCAGCTGGGAATTCTACATGCTTTATGGATGGGAGCGACTAAAAGACTATCAAAAGAATGGCCATCATCTACAAGGTCTCCAAAATCTTTTACTATTTTGTTGACTTTTAGCTGTACTCCATCAGCAAGTACAGTGTAAAGATTTTTTTTTCCAAATACCAGCAGTTTGTTACAGCTTATAACTGAATGCAAAGACAGACAGTAGTAATGCCGTTCAGAAATAATGGTATGGAAATAAATGCTGGTACTGCACTACTGATCAAATGGCATCTCCCAATCATGCCCCCAACGTCATGAACCCAGGGCAACTGCCCTCTACACCCACCTTAGCTATGCCTCTGACCATGTGGATGAATTTATCAAAGCATTTACTTAAGGTGTTGTAGAGGACCATGAATGATTCACCAATAAACAATGAGGGTGCTTAACATACAGCGCCAGTTTTCTGATGTGAGGTGATGGTTCAAGACTCCATAGATGCTGCTTGAAAAATCCTTAAAGATGTTTTGCTGTATATGAAGAATGTGCCAGCAAAGTGAAAAGGTGAGGGGTAATCTTTAGTTTAGTACAACTGACAGGGATGTTTGCCAAGATGTCATGTTTTTCTGGTTGTTGGCATTTTTACAAGTTCTTCAGGATTTTTAAAGTTTATAAAGTCTAGTCATTTTTTTTCATCTGACTAGTGGTTGAAAAAATGGGGAAGGTTTTATGTTTATCAATGAAGTGATCATGTTATTGGGGTGTAAAGGCTGGAGTGCAATAATCTGTTACAAAATCATAGCTTATGTTGTTTATTCTAACCTACATGTGAAGTATTTCATACCTAGAGTTTGTTTCTATGGCCCAGCTTTTTAAGAACTAGCTTATAAAAAATGAATATACCACCTTGTTAGTTACTGAACTGGACTGAATAGAAAGAGTTGTGGCCATGGAGCTGTGGAATGTAGTATTGGTTTTTAAACCATATCTCTGTGACAGAATACATCCCAGCTAGGCAACTTAGCATGGTTTTTTTTTGAGGGGGGAAAGGTTGGGCTGTATGTGTCAGTGAATTGAGTACCTTCTCCGTCACATTATCATCTGCACATTTTAAGCTTGGCATGATCAGTACCCCGATTCATAGGTTAGTACTAGGTTCATAGGTCAGTATCAGGCTAACTGCCCTTGCGAGACATTTTAAGCCTAGCCAATTATCCCTTGTGAGATTCAAACCCTGCACCTTGTGTTTGTAAGGCAAACACCTTAACCATTAGGCCACCCTCCCAACATTCTACTTAAAAAGGCACTGGCAAAACGAAAAGAGTCAGTATAGTAACCTAACCATTTCTGTTTGTCTATCCAAGCCTCTCTATTTTTTTCCTTTTATTCCTTTCTAGTTCATTACTCCCTTATTCCTTTGGAGGATGGAAACAAAGAGGCTCATCTTTTTTCTCCACTTTTTGATATGTCCCTCATTTTGTTGCTTATTTTAACTCAAGCTAGCCATCCCTTTTCCTTTCAGCGATCTACCTTTTTTTAATCTCCCCACAATATTTCTTCTGCTAATTTTCCCTTCTATGTTGCTGTGGCTTCTGTACTCTCCTTTCACACCCTTTTGCTAACCACTGCATACTATTGCTCTTCGCCTTCACCTCCCCGCTTCATAGGTTCATAGGTTGGTACTAGGCTATCGGCCCTAGGGCCTATATAAACCTAGCCATAACAATTCCCTGGCTATTTCTTCCCACACTATTTACTTCCCTGGACCCCTGTCTAGCAGGACGACTGAAGTGATCCCCGGGGTGAATTTCCTATCTCCCATCCAATCGTCAAGGTTCCTTTTGAAGAGGACCAAAGAAGCGCTCTGCTTGACATGTATGGGCAGTCTATTCCAGAGTCTGGGGAGTCTCTGGGTCAGGAACCTATCTCTCCAGCATGTTTTGTTCATTGTGATGACAAGGTTTAGATTCCTGGAGTGTGTGGCTCTGAGGGATTGGGATTTCTTTAAGTATAGCATGTCCAACAACTCTGGGTTTGACATGGCCTTGTATGTTAAGCAGAGATCACCTCTGAGTAGACAATATGCAACAGAGTATAGCTGGAGTTTTTTAAGGCGGTCAGCGTAGGGCATCTGCTTTAGGCCCATGATTCTTTTAGTGAGGTATTTCTGCGGCCTTTCCAGTTGTTGCAGATGTCTTGAGAGGCATTGTATTCTATAATGGGTCTAATGAGGGATGAGTACAGTGGGACAATGACCTCCTTTTTTCTGGATGAAAAGCCCTTAGTGATGAGGTGTGCCACATAGAAGGATTTCCTGACTGTTGTGGCAATATGGTTATTGAATGTGAGACCACTGTCCACCTGTGTCCCTAAGTCTCTTATCACACTTTCGGTGTTTAGTGTACTGCTACCTATATGTTAATTCACGGGTACATGTTTTTTCCCAAAGGGGATAACTATACATTTCTTGGCATTGAGCTTGAGCCCATGGCTCTGGCACCAAGCAACTGTTTCTGTAAGGCCCTTTTGTAGAGTATCCACATCATTTGGGAATTTAATAATGGCTCCCAGTTTGCAGTCATCTGCGAACTTTATTAGCCAGAGTCCCTTAGTGTTGGCCTGTGCTTCAGAGAAGTAGATGCCAAACAAGAGCGGTCCCAGGACTGAAACCAGAGGTATTCCACTTGTCACTTGTCTGGAGCTGGATTTGGAGTCGGCTACTTTTACAGTGTGGGTTCTGCCAGTAAGCCAGTTGGCAACCCATTCAGTGACATAGGGATTAATGCCCAGCTTAGTAAGTCTAGCTATGATTCCAGAGTGGGGGATGGTGTCAAAGACCTTGGCAAGGTCCAGATAGTTCCTGAATGCCCTTTCCTCTTCTTTATTCCACCCTGACCTGCTTCTAAAGCTACAAAAGGTTCCTCCTTTTTCCTGGTGTTCATACTCTCTGCATTCCTTCTAAACTATCTTCACTCCATTCCTCTGTCTGTCTATTAGCTCATTTGTATCTGCTGTGCTTAGCCAGCTATCTCTATCTTTACCAACTTACCAAAGGTCACTCCCTGTAGACCCTGCACACACTTCCTATAGACCTCTACACTCACTCACTGTAGACCCTACGCACACACACACACACACACACACACACACACACACACACACACACACACACACACACACACACACACACTCACTCCCCCTGTAGACCTGTGTACGCATTCCCTGTAGACCCCTACACATAATCTCTGTAGACCTCTGCACACACTGTCTGTAGTCCCATGCTCATACTCCCTGTAGACCCCTGTGCACACTCTCTGTAGACCCCTGTGCACACTCTCTGTAGACCCCTGTACACACTCCCTGTAGACCCCTTTTGTAGACCCCCTGTGCACACTCTCTGTAGACCCTGTACACACTCTCTGTAGATCCCTGTGCACACTCTCTGTACACCCCCTGCACACACTAACTGTAGACCCTGTACACACTCCCTGTAGACCCCTGTGCACATTCTCTGTAGATCCCCTGCACACACTCCCTGTAGACCCCTGCACACACTCTCTGTAGACCCCTGCACACACTCTCTGTAGACCCCTGCACACACTCTCTGTAGATCCTGTACATACTCTCTGTAGACCCCTGCACACACTAACTGTGGACCCCTATACACACTCTGTGTAGACCCCTGTGCACACTCTCGGTAGACCCCTGCACACACTCTCTGTAGACCCTGTACATACTCGCTGTAGACCCCTGCACACAGTCTCTGTAGACCCCTGTACACACTCTCTGTAGACCCCTGTACACACTCCCTGTAGACCCCCTGTACACACTCTCTGTAGACCCTGCACACACTCCCTGTGGAACCCCTGCACTCACTCACTGTAGACCCCCTGTGCTCACTTGCCATAGACCCCCTATGTTAACTCCCTGTAGATCATCTGGGCACACTCTCTATAGACCCCCTGCACACAGTCTCTGTAGACTCCTGTGCAGGCTCCCTGTAGACCCCATCACATGCCGTAATCCATGCTCTGCTCTTTCTGTACACTGCAGTGAATCACACTGCAGTATAATCACTCATTGCTGCTGTTGTCTGTACTTGCAATTTCCTTACTCCTCTTAGAGCCACATTTGGGGTCCTCTTGTTGTTGGTTTAGGTCTGTGAAAGCTGGATGAATGCTTCACTTGCTAGCATACCTTTAATCACTTTATCTTTCCTTCTACACCAACTATTCCATTTACTGCACTTCTGAGGCCTTCCCTTATGCCCACAGCAACTGTACTCTTCTGCAGTCTAATTTATCATTATTATTATTATTATTATTATTATTATTATTATTATTATTATTATTATTATTATTATTTGTACTTGTATTTGTTAAGTAAAGTAGAGTAGTGGTGCACATGGACTCAACTGGTAAAAACTGTCTGTTTAAGTGATTTGCTCAGAATCACACAGTAGAAAAATGGAGCCTAAGAAAATCAAACTACAGACTAAAGGAAGCAGTTCATACCATTAATCCTCTGCACTGCCATACTTCTCCGTTACTTACCCAATACACTCTTCCTGTTTACAGTTCATAGCATTAATCCCCTGCACTGCCGTACTTCTCCATTACTTACCCAATACACTCATCCTGTTTACATTTCATATCATTAATCCTCTGCACTGCCATATTCTCCGTACTTACCTAATACACTCTTCCTGTTTACCTTTGCAGCTGTTTCCAACACTTCCTGCTCTGCTATCCCCAATATCTGCAGACTTTTTTTGTCATATCTTTACATTCCATTGCGAGTGTTCCATCTGCTTTACTTTCTTCAGTTTCCTGCAGTATCAGTCTACGTCCTCTGTTCCTCTCTCTTTCAGCAGCTTCCATCCCGTTTGGTTTCTGCTCTTCCTCTAATGTCTCATTTTCTTGTCTTCTCCTTGTCTATCTTGACAGGTTGCTCACCTTTCTTCTACTTATCTCCTGTCCTGTTCAAACTTCTAATCTTCTTCCTGTTTTGCCCAGCTCAGCTCTGACTTTCTTACTCTGCTTGGTTCACCCAATACACTTCTATTCACCGTGCACCTATTACATGCCTGCCGATCAACTGATCGCTGTCACAAACCACCTTTGTCTCCTCCAGCATTACTTGCAAGATCCTCCCCCTACCATCTTCCTAACTCACTCCTTCTCATGAACCCAACTCCACAGCAACCTAACTTCTTCCTCCAAGAGTATCTTTTCTCCTAAATGCTGTATATGCACATCATCCACAGAGGTTTTTCTCCAGTACAACTAGCCTACATCTAAAACATCTCACATTGCATTCCCCTCCAGTCTCCGCTGCTGATTCTTCTTTCATGCAGTGCTTTGTTTTTTTCTTCTCTTTTGTTTCTAGCTGAATACAAAATGCAAAGCAGTGCTGCTAGGATGCCTTTAACATGATTTGAAGCTGTACGATCTTTCATTCCTGAACACACTTTTAAGCCGTAATGAATTTAACACTGAAAGTTGTTTTTATGTGTATGCAGTACTTGTTGATGTGCACTTCAGACGCGTAGCTCATTTATTTATATATTTATTTATTATTTATTTAACATTTGCTTACTGGGAAAGTCAGACTTGGAACTAAGCCAATTTTCAGCGGAGGCCCAAGGAGAAATGCTTCACATGCATGTCTTTGAATTTATCCATTCACATCTTACCACTACATACAGGTCCTGAATAAACTGCATATATGAGTAGTCCTTCCACCAATGATGACAAATTTCTGCATTTTGAAACCTGCTAAGCACTAGAAGACCAGTTCTACTACAAATATCTTGAGTACATTAATTACAGCTGGTCCCTGCAGTGCATACAAAACTAATAAATAACCCCCCAAGGATTGACTCTCATTGAACTGGCCATATTGGGTAGCACTATGTACTGTGAAGTCAGAGGAATTTTGAAAGCCCACAATACAATGTCACCTGGTTTGTAAATTCATATCTAGTATATGTGCATTCCGTATAGCACACCTTTGTAATCCTTGCAGTATTTAATTCACCTGCA
This sequence comes from Protopterus annectens, assembly GCF_019279795.1. Taxonomy (NCBI): domain Eukaryota; kingdom Metazoa; phylum Chordata; order Ceratodontiformes; family Protopteridae; genus Protopterus; species Protopterus annectens. Next base: position 1,419,000,757 of record NC_056745.1, read on the forward strand.
TAATCAATCATGTTTTTGAATGACCCTTGATTCTTTGGCTGCATAGAAAGGGAACAGGGGGTACATCATCTCTATTCTTTATTTTTCCCTACCGTGACTTTGTTCAGGTTTTCCACTTTCCACATAGCAGAAATGGAAGTAGCCTGGCATTAAGCTTAACCTTGTAGTTTGGAATATGTATTTCAGTCAGTTTACACTGTTTTTCTAAATATGCTCCACAGCGATGGATTTCATATGTCTATATCCAGCATTGCTCTTTGGGTGACTACTAGGTCTACGTCAACCTGAATAATCAAAAGTATCCATTGCCAGTGAATGTCTGCACTTAAACCACTTTCCTTTGTTAACCCTATATCTACTTTTATTTCGAGACGGCCAAGACCCCAGGATTCCCTTAGGATCCAAGATCAGCCCCAGTGATATCAGAGCAAGTCTGGCTGGGGGCGAGGTTGGGAAAAATCTGGTAGCCCCATTGTGGACACTGGACATTGGGAGATGGGCTAGTAATATGATGTCTTAAAGAGGACCACAAATAAAATATATATATATATATCAAACATATTTTGCTTACTACAATAATTATTTAATGAAGTCTTTTTGCAACTGGAGACTAAATCTGTCTTTTTTATTACTTTGAAGAAAATTGACCCCTAACCGGGAAAAAACTGAAAGTCAAAAAACAACAACTTTTTGTACTGCAGTGAGATGTTGTAATGATATAAATGGCTCTGCTATGTGTTTAGAGGCCAAGTCACTGATAGATTAGACAATACCAAGAGGCATATAATATAGGCTATCATTGTCATATATAGCAGAAACACCTTCATGTTTTGTGAAATAAATCAATTGTTGTCATGAGTTATGCAATCCATTATGAGCCTGTTATATTTATAAAGCAAGAGCTTTGTCAGATTGTTTGTAATTATCTAATTATATTATAAAAAAAAAAAAAAACAATCTCAACTGATTGACCAAAGGATTTCACAAGAAAAAAAAAGAAAATATACGTTTGAAGACAATGTCTGAGATGAACTTTCCAAAAACAGAGACAATGTATCACAGCAAAATCTTACTGTAATGTAATGTAATGGGTTATTTTATCAAAGACAGTGTGTGAGCATCATGGAATCAGGAAAAGTCATATAGACAGCTATCCACCATCTGTGGACATACTCCCATCATTTGTCTGTACAGATACAGATATACGGGGCGGCCATGGTGGTGCAGTGGTTAACGTTGCCGCCTCACAGCAAGAGGTTCGCTGGTTCAATTCTCAGCTGGGGTGCCTTCTGTGTGGAGTCTGCATGTCCTCCCTGTGGTCACGTGGGTTTCCTCCAGGTGCTCCGGTTTCCTCCCACATCCCAAAGACATGCAGTAGGTGGATTGGACACTCTAAACTGGCCCTAGGTGTGAGTGTGTGCATGTGTATGCCTTCTGTGGAAGGTTGGGTGCCAGGCTGGCAACTCGACACTGTAAAACCCCACTGCCAATCATGAGCGGACAGATGATCCGCTGTGGCGACCCCTAACTGGGAAAAAGCCGAAATAAAAAGAAGAAGTCTGTACAGATATACTAGATTGGTGGAAACCAAAGACATAACAGATATTTGCAACTGCCAGACACAATATATTATATGCATTTTGTACATATTACCAACAAGATGCATTCTATAAAACTGTGGTTCTCTTCTTTTAAGGTACCATACTTAATGTACAATCCAATAGTAGTAGGAACAACAGGATTAATAAAAAAACAAATTCACAATCATACTTAAATATACCACCTATACATTCAACCAACCCCATATGAACTGCAAAGGGAGGCAATTCTGGACACATTGCTGGTGCTGAGAAGAGCACTCTTGGCAAACACTGAAGACTGAAGCAATACTAATTTCATGAACTCTAGCCATTTCCTGACTTAGCAATGGGGTCCATTCCCACCATGGTATTAAATAGCCAAAACACTGAACGACGTTAAAAACGGAGATGTAAACTCTAAACAGAGGGCAAAGGAAAACTTACTATTTTGTTTGTACTCTCTTACCACAGTCAAGGTTTGCATCCATCATCTCTTTCCTAGAATAATCATGTATGGCACCCAGTGCCGGATTATGGTCAAATGCGGCCCTAGGCAGGGTAATGGATCAGACCTCCCACACACACACAACATCCCCTGCAGCCATTCTAGTGTTCCATTACTTGTCAATTTCTCTCCATTTACCATAAACACTGTTCAAACCTTGGACTATGCATACCATTTTATTGATTTACTACTACAATGATTACAGATGTCATTTAAAACTTTTATTTCAAATTTTATAGCACAAACACTGATAGATATTTGCTAAACAAAACAATATAGTCTCACAAAGAAAGCAGACTTAACATTAACAGTAAACTTTTCTGCCCTTGAAACTCACATTCCTTGAAAGGACACTGAAACCCACACTCAACAAAAATGCATCTGGCCCGTGGCAGATAAGGTTTACATTTTGGCTGTTTTCAAACCGTATGCCCCTTGCACACACATTTCCGAGACCATACATACATACATACATGTGTTCTTTTATTCATCTTTCTGATAGTATTAAATTATATCCCTTGTATAATACAGCACCACTTGTTAGAGTGCATTTTAAATTTATAGTTTTGAACATTTTTCCAGTAAGCAATTTAACAAAATGTATGAACCAATAATGACAAAACTGCCCAGTTCAGAACATTTCAACCATAAAAGTCCCCTTAAACTTCCACCATTACAATTTACCAGTATCAGTCAATATGCACAATCTTTGCAGAAGATAGTCATCTCTATAATTCCACATTAAAGAGGTCTGTAACTAATGAAGAGGTTGCTGCTAGCAAAAACTTTAATTTCATCTACAAATTAAGTGCCTGATGCTCTTAAAGAATAAATTGTCTGTTAAATAAAAAAAAAAAAATGGTAAGCCGGTACTACTGAAATAGGGAATGGATGGCAAACTGGCAACAGGTTCATAGTTTCTAGGTATCTCATCCAAAAGAAGACACGATCAGGACTGCAGCACCCCCCTGCCAAGTACAACACAGTTTCAGTAATCCATCTACATGGTGTGGGAGTAGAACCCAAAGCCTTCTGCATCAAATGTAAGTATGCTACCTGTTGTGCTACTTGTAATGATAGGAGGTACTGCCCGCCATGCAAGGAGAAATAGGACAGTAGATTTGTAACATATGTCAGCACAGTTAGCTGGAATTTTGTGAATAATTATATGTCATTTGTATATCAAACTGATTTGTACAAATGCTTGTGCTGAAAATGTATTTGTGATGTTTGTGCAAGTTAAAATGTGTCAACAGTGTGCCCTGCTGGAAGGAAAAGACATGTACATATATTACTGTAACTATTTAAATGTATACATTGTAACAACATATACTGGAAGGGAAGAGGTTAATTATAATCCGCCTGACTTTGCAAAATATTCCTGAAATAAAATTACTTTATAGGTTAAGCCATAAAGATGTTATCCTAGAGTTTTGAAGGGAGCCAGAGACACAATGTCTGGGCAAGATAACAGTTGGTAGCTCTTGTAGGAAGAGTGAAATAGTTTTATGATTTTATGACTTCCAGCAGCTGCACCACACCTCAGCAAAACTCACATAGGTGCTAAACCATGGTAACTTCTAGTGATGGGGCACAGTGTGGGAAACAGAGTCAAATGACCAGATGTATGTAATATAATTCTATACAGAAATAGTGTTTTAATATTAGTGGAGACTAAAGTCTCAGCAGTATTCTATATTCTGTCTTGGATCTGACAACAACGACCACTCACCTGTCTTGCCTTGCTCTATTCAGTAAGTAGAAACAGTAATTGTTTTAGTCAATTAGGAATAGATAGAGAGACTAGCTAAATACTGTTTTTTTATAACTGTGTGAAACTTTCCATCTGTGTTATTTTTAATATTCCCTGTGATGAGACTCTGGTGTTTACTGCACATAGATAGTAGTATTTCATGTTACTTTTTTATTATTAAATATATTTAAACTTCTCATTGTGGATGGTCCTTTTAGAAAATATTTAAGTTTTCAGAGTATTTGCATATCTTTATTTGGTGATAACTCTGGCCACTCCTGAAAGCCTGTTTGGTCAACATTACCATTTGTATTAATTTTACTCAGTATAATTGGGTACCGTTGTAAGAGTCTTAAAGTAGCTGGCAAGGGTTCTGGTGGCAGTGATAACTACATTCAATTCTGGGCAGAAGGGGGCACAGCAGGTGAATCTGTGACAGCCTTTCCAAGAGTGTATGTGTCATCTGCTTAGAGCAGGGACACAAAGCACTGGTTTCCCAGAGAGGGAGTGGGGAACTTAGCTTGGAACCCCAGTTAAGGGCTCAACTCTAAGCTGTGCCAGTGGGGAGTTATTGAGGGTCTGGACGGATATAGAGAGGAAGCAGTCCCCAAACTGAATGTTTTCTTTGGGTGCTCCTAAGGGAAATTGTGCTTGATGCAGAGAAGTCTGCATCAGGAAATACTGAATGTATCCATTTGCATTCCAAGTGAACATCCTTCTCCAGTGTCAGTGGTGAGGATTCAGGCTCCTTGATTACTGGCCAAGAGCGGGGATGTCACACTACTAACAATGCTTTTAAATTCTGTAGCAAAATACTTATGACCATTTGCCGCAGTGGTGCAGCGGTTAGCGTTGTCACCTCACAGCAAGAGGCTCTCCAGTTCTATCTTTGGCTGGGGTGTCTTCTGTGCAGAGTTTGCATGTCCTCCCTGTGGTCATGTGGGTTTCCTCTGGGTGTTCCGGGTTCCTCCCACATCCCCAAAGACATGCTGCAAGTGGATTGGACATGCTAAAATTGGCCCTAGACATGAGTGCATGCATGTGTGTGCCTTCCGTGGAAAGTTGTGCGCCAGGCTCCACTGCCAATCTTGAACGGACAAGGGGATCCACTGTGGCAACCCCTAACTGGGAAAAGCTGAAAGAGAGAGAGCTAAACAAAATAGTGCCTTGAAGTTCACAATTCCTTGAAAATTCATTGAAGCTCAAAGTTCCTTGAAAATGCACTGAAATGCAATCTCTTTAAAATTCATTGTCTGAAACTCATACTTTGGTGTTTGGTGTAGAGGATTCAGGCTTTTGTCTCCTGTAACTAAGGCACAGGGTTTGGGTCTGAGCAAATAAACAATCCTGCCTTCCCTAACTAGGGCATTTCACACACACACACACACACACACACACACACACACACACACACACACACACACTTTACCTGTGTGCTTAATATCATGGAAGCAGGTTCAGGCAGCAAGAATGTCTTGTCTGAAATTCCATGCGCATAAAGGAAGAAGCAAGCAACAGGTGTGTGTGTGTGTGTGTGTGTGTGTGTGTGTGTGTGTGTGTGTGTGTGTGTGTGTGTGTGTCTGTGTGGATGCAGAGGGTGTTCGTAAAGAAGAATGCCCTTAAAAAACACATGCAAGTTTTTTTTGTAATTCAAAAAGTAAATGTTGTGGCAGCCCCCCGGCCATTAGTCCCCCTCCCAGTCAGCAGGCCCTTGGTGACTACCTAGGTCACCTAGTGCTAGATCTGGCTCTGACAGCACCATTATTATTCTTTCAGTCTGATATTGCAACATGCAGCACAAGTGGCAAGTTTTGTTATTCACAACTTCTTTTTTTCATTTTATATGGACTTCACTTAATATTTAGCATGTTAAATAACTTTCAGTTGAGACATTTCAGCAAAGAAAAATAATCTCCTTTATTTGACAAAGGACATGTGTGGGAGACTAGGAAATCAAGATCCAGTCTCTCTGAGCTACAATAATCAAAGTATTTTATACCTTTTTCATTAAAAGCAACATTATTGTAACAATTCTAAAACTGCCACTGACCAATTAGAAAGGAACACTACAGCATTAATTTTACTAATACCTCCTGACTGCTTGTTTATGACATTCTGTATTAGGAAATGGGTTAAGGGGGCAGGGTTGCTCAATGATGTGTGAGGTGCTGATTGGTACTTAGCAGGAGTGGAGTGGCAATTAGAAAGGAACACTATAGCATTCATTTTACTAAGACCTCCTGATTGCTTGTTTATGACATTCTGTATTAGGTACGAGTTCCAAATTCCATGACAGAACTTTCTACTAGGAACAAAGATTCTACTTTTCTAACCCTGTCAGCACTTGCTAATATTAGACAGAAAGCAAATCAACAGATACATACTGAAGAAAACATTAGATTTTATTCATTCTGCTATGAAACCATATTAGAAATTAAATGCACACATTTTCCCCTTCTCTGTACTATTCACACTTCACAAACTGTTCTGTTCTGCTCAGGACTCCAGCAATATGCACAAGTACATATTATATAATGAGTGCTTTGAGTACAGTGAGATTGTACTCAGCTTCTGATAAAAGTTAAAAGAAATATCCTTTGAAAGGAAGAAAGCATTTTATAAGTTGATTTCATAACCACTCATTCATTAATTTTTACCTGTCTGGGATTTTTCTCATTAAGAATTATGAGTTAGGAGATATGTGGAGTTGAAGATAGTTCTATAGAAGATATATTCTCTGTGATACAGTCCTCTCCTTTCAACACATTCTGTTTATGTTGCAAAGGAGACTGAGATCCCTTGAAAAAGCATCCCCGCTATTCATAAAATACACTGTAAGCCTTATTTTTTAACTTTTCCAGTTTTGTTATCTGGTGCACCTGTGTACTGAGGTGCCCATAACTTGTTTTACAGCGGCCAAAGAACAACATATCAGCATGGTAGGATGTTGCTATCCCCCACCCTCAAACAGATCCCTGATATTTGTGTAACTGAGCTGAAACTGTGATTTGTATGCCATTTTTGTGTACAGATGCATTTTGTAAAACTGGTATCCTTTAGTAGCATTCTGAAAGTATTTTGTGTGGTTTTGTGCAAGTTTGGTACTATTGTTTAGTGAGTTAAACAAAGTATAGCTTTTTGAAACATATTTCATGTTTTTAGATTTATTGATTGCCATGGTCCTGCATTTTTGACATGCTCTATCTACAAGTTAATCTAACACAATCATGTTTTAGATTTACAGAGTTTTTAAAGTCCTGTCTCTAGGAAAACTCAAGTTCCTAGATAAGTTTTCTATGTCTACTTTTTTTTTCTTGATGGTTTCAGTTTTTTTTTTTTAATTTCTTTGTTTTTTTTCCCAATTTTTGCAAGATCTTTTTACAACTTGGAGGCTACCTCAAAACCTAGGACAGGCATATACTGTTCCTCATGTTCAGATGCCCATTTGGCTACTGTCAAAGCATCAGTTGCACATTTCTCTAACACAAGAAAAAAATTAATTTAACCTAAGCTGAATTTCAGCTAAATTCATGCTTGGAAATAGAATACATACATATATATATATATATATATATATATATATATATATATATAATCTGTTAAAGAAGGGAATGGAGAAGATATTTAAGCCACCTGTGAGCTGACTACAAACATCAAAATATTCTAACGTAATTAAGAAAATTGTTTAGTAGTCTTCTGAAGAAAGCCATGATCCCTTCTCCAGTAAAATTGTATTATTCCTCCTGTTTTGAGTCAATTAGCCAGTGCTTTCTGCCTTTGAAATAAATGCATTGGCAACAGTTGCTTTCGTGTAATGGATTTCAGAGATTGATGGTCTTTCATATGAAAACTTATTCCTTATTTTCTATAAAGACTTTAAGCATGATATTTAAATTGCTTCCAGCTGTAATCAGAATTCAACTTTTAAGAAGTTCTGTAATAACAAAAATACATATTCAGTGCAGGTAAAACAATGTTGTATGTGTGTCTGGATTCTCCAACTGCCCAGATGTTTTTTGGGAAGAATGGCCTGTATGCGTACTGGCCAGTGCCATTTTTATGTTACACATTGGATGTAGAGATAGTCAGTGGTCAATGTGACTATAGCTCATTTTTATGAACGCTGTTTTACAGAAATGCGGTTGGGACATTGAGGGTATTGGGATCATATACTTATTTTATTTTTTCCTTACCTGCACCATCTCAAAGTTTCTTTGATAGCTCAGCTCATTTAATCAAATTATTATTTGCCAATCTTATCTTGATGAAGTCCCTGGACATGTCAGGGTGGTATTTAATAGGCTGTTCCATTCTGGGGGCAATGATTACAATCTGCTCTCATTTTAAATATCTGCACATTTCTTTTTCCTTATGTTGGTGGGACTAAAGCAGTACTGACTCCTCTTACAGACTATGTGTTTTACCTTAAGTTCAAAGGTTAATTCTCTTCAGACCTGTCTTGTCCAAACTTCAAAATGGGGGTGCTGAGGAGAATATAAAGGTGCAGACCAAGATGATTGCCCCCATTTTACACTGAGATGCAACATTTCACTTACTGGATGCTGGTGTCAGTGGATAAGGGCGAAGAAAGCAGTGTTCCTCCACAGAAATTGTTTAAAAATCTGTAGGCAGAGCATTAAACTCTGTCTGGCTATTTGTTCTCCATATACTGATTAGGTAAAAGCTGTTTTAAATTCTGAAGATTTTTGCGTGAAATACTGCATATACTTATTTACAGCTGTAAGAGGTTCAGTTAAACATTTCCATTTGGATAACCCAAAAGATGTCAGTTATTGGACTGACTTCAAAAAATGTAAGAAGACGTCATCTGAAATGTATGCAGTGCTGTTTCTCTGACTCACTGACTAAAATGACTGCTTATCATTCTCTATAATTATTCTGTCACTTTTCTTATCTTCATGGTTGTTGTATTGTTCTAAAGCCTCTTTCTGTGGTTTCTCCATAATTGCTTCATTATTTCCAATACCTTTTCCATTTTTTTCTATTTTTCATCATTTAATGCTCTACCTCCATGTAATTCTCTATGGAATGCCCTCCAACCTTTGATGTAATGTAGGGGATCCCACGAAAGCTGTTAGCTCAGTTCATGAAAGCAATTCTGAAGACTGGGGAGTTTTTACAGTGATAGCAGTAATGTCCAAGTTATTGGTTTACCTTCTGGTGTTGGAAGTATAAATCCATACAAGGATGAAACTTAGTTTTGTTCAGCAGGAAGTTCAGATGAGAGTAAAACTGACGTTGATGAGACTTTGTTGGCTTCTCCATAACACGGTGAAAGGTATTTGGGAAAATTCAGTAGCATGGTTTCTGATAGGAAATAATGAATTTCTTTAGCTGCTGACTACTAATTGGAAATATATATGTAGTGCATGGAGTGCCATGATTATGTGCCAATATCATTTAAAAAAGCATCCTTGTTAACATTACTCTAATATGAGACCCGATCTAAATAACACTTGGAAAGGTGCATAACATGTGTGTGTGTGTGTGTGTGTGTGTGCACGCACGCGTGTGTGTCTGTGTGTGTGTGTGTGTGTGTGTGTGTGTGTGTGTGTGTGTGTGTGTGTGTGTGTGTGTGTGTGTGTGTCTGTGTTTGAAAACCCAGTCAGGGGCATTCGACTATATTCTGGACAGTTGAGAGGTATGCAAAGCACAACTAACAATACATCTTGGTTTAGACAGCTGAAAACAATATATAAATAACTATTGCCACAAGCAAATAAAAAATGTTCTTGCCATTGTTAAAAATGAACTGCAGCAAACATGAAGCTACCAGCAGTACAACACACAGACACAACCTATTTCACCCTTGCCCAAACTTAACAGTAACTCTTTGAGAAAATAGTGCCATGTAAATTAATGAAACACCAAGTGCTATACTGATTAGATTACAAAACTGAATGTGAATGCATTTACAGTGATTTAATCCTGTCACAGATGAAGCCCAGGAAAAAGAAAAATTAGGCCAAGCATTAGAGACATAGGTCCCAAACCAGGGATGAGTTTCTGGTTTCCCATCCAATAACCCAATTCTAGTGCAACTTGTATAATAGGATAGGAAACCGGAAATTCATCTCTGGTTTGGCACCTATGTCTTTAATGCATACAAGTAACCTGTAAATGGTTCATCTCCCATGCCCCTGCTTACACTTATCAAGGGTAACAGAACTTGTCAGAGATTTTGGATGCATGGCTAGGCTTAAAAAGGCCCTTGTGGTCGTTAGCCTAGTAAACACCTTTGAACCTATGAAAAAAGACTGCCTTGCTTCAATATTGCCATCTGTACTCTACCAGTGTTAACCTAACATGACATCATGCTGGAGGGTGGAATTTCAGAAAAACAAGTTTCAGAATGCCAAACAGAAGCTTTTAATTTCAGCTAGGAAATAAATAACATATGATAACAGCTACCTCTGCAGTAAGTAATACTGTTATTCTAGCGCATGCAAAACAAAAGCAGAACATTTAAAAAAACTGTAACAAATCTTTTTAATCTAAGCAGGGCACTACTATAAATTCCCCATTTTCAGATATACATGGATGAACTTTGAGACAGCTGCTGTACAAAAGTAAGGGCTAGTTGAACCACTTTGATGGAACCCAAGCAGTTCATAGTACAGGTAACAGAATGGTAGATGGTCTTCCCAGAAGGCATATAGTATGTGCAGTATCAAAGATGGGTGCATGAGGGTGGGGGTATAATAGAAATGTTAATGTACCTCAAAGGTAGGATATTATTTAAAAAAAGAGATATGTAAGAGAAAGGTACACTAGACTACAGAATACTACAAGGTAATTGTTTTATTTTCACAGAAAAGATGGTGGATGTTTGGTAATAAAATTCACAGATTGTGATGGGTTCCAAAATACATGAGAATGCTCATGTACGTAGAAAATGAAAGGTATATGCAAGATCTGACCTTTATCATATAATTATGGAAATAGACTAGGTTGGCCATGTTTTCTTATAAGCTGTCAGAATCTGTATTTCCTTGAACTACAAATGCCTACATAGTCAAGCGACACTTGACACACTGCCTGTAGCACCAGTGACTGTGACTTTCCATTTGTTGCACAAACTGCAAGTTTCACCACTCTACAACACCCGCTCACTATCCTCAGGCCTTTAGGCATTGTTTATGTAACATTACCATGTATGTTGTTTCTGCTTCTGAGTGGGAAATTCTCTGGTTCTTTTATATATAGCATAGCTGAGTTCCTTCCATAGATACAAAATGGTTGGTTTCCATTCGATCCACAGCTCACTTCACTATGGCCATTAACCTTTGCTTTACAAGCAACTTCCTGAAGCCATCTCTGCATCCATGCTGCATTGGATCAGCACGTGTTAATACCCCAGCTAACAAGCAGATCATAATTCTTACAGAATTGCACCTAAAGTCTGAAATGTCATTCTTTTTCTTTTTCTGAGACTGAATCTCAAAGTACAGCTTTATAGCCTTTTGTGCCACTATTACATCCTCCTTAAACTGAGCTCCGATCAACAAATGTGCTATCATGTCTTGAGTCAGGTTTTGAATCAGCTGCTGCTATTTTATTCGCAACTTATTCCACAATTAAAGTTACTAATCCCTGCTGCTTTTTTTCTTCTATTTTAATCCTTAGTTATATCAGTCCTGACTGTGTTCCTTTTAGCCACACCTAGCAGTTTTATATCGCTTTGCCATCTTATATTCGAGATATTGATATGACAAATGTTTATACATGTTCTCTTCTCTGTAATCTGTTCTGCCTGCATTGCATTGGAGTTTTCTAGTTCATTTCTACAAATGGACCTTTGGAATATATTCTGCCTACCCATTTAACAGATAAACAAATGCAAACAGAAAAACTCCCCTACATGGTCCCATTTAAATACTTTTCAAAGGTGACTATCACTTGGCTTTCCTTATCATCCATACCAGTATCTGTATAGTCCTTAGCAAGTTTGTTTCCCATATTGGATGTTTTGACCATCGCTATCAAACATGATGATTTGAGATCCAGTCTCTAATTATACACATGCTGTTATGGACATGAGAGACAGCTGTCTACTCTAGGATACCCCAGGCTTGATTAAGTACCTTTGTATTTCATGTAAATAACTGCAGTAATTTGCGTTATTGTTTTCATTTCTGTATCCTAATCCATCCATGCCATGGTTTTATGGACGTTTTGCCACAAAGGTGATTACTACTAAACTGGTTGTCACCATTCTTTATTACTGATCTTTTAGCCTAATGTCTCCTAAAGAATGTATTATGCCAGACATATCTATATGTTATGTGTTCCTCAGAAGAAAATTCTAGAAGCATCAGATGTTTCAATTGCAGTAAGTATCAGGACTCCATTTGTCCATTAACATAAAAACATTTGACAGCATCATATATTTTATTTAAAAAAATAACCTTTTCCCAGGCTTAGAAGCTGTTTTAAATTCATTTTGTTTACCATTGTTACCACAGCAAGGTGATGCACCATTTTATGCCGTCCTTGTGAACACATACAGAGAAAATTGTTTGCATAATTTGGCTATCCAATGATAATTACAAACTTTTTCAAATTATAATAGCATGCTGTCCTGTTTTCCTTATTTTTTTTTTCAAAAAATTGAATTTATCTCCGGTGTGAAATGCACCTGATGCCATTTTCCAGTTGATTACATAAGCAAGTGCAGTATCTGAGTCTGGAGAAAATGGTTTCAGTTTCACTTTTTCATAATTCTGACTGACTGTATCTTTTATGCTGATATGTATAGCATTTAGGTAGTATCTGTGGTCACAAAACATATATAAATAGGTCAGAATGTTCTGGGCAGTGCAGCATCAGTGGTGTTCTGGGGTTTTGGTGGGCACCTTTGCATGTCCTTCAGCTGCTCATATAGCTCCAGGTGTCCTTCTATGTCCACAGCACTCCCCAGGACTGGGACTGCACCATTCATGGTCTGGGAAGTGGATGGTGGCTCAGAACAAGGCAGTCAGCAGCATTACATACACTGTCCTGCACAACAAAGGATTTTTTGTATGCCCTCACAGGGCAGAGCTACTGCCATGACCTGCATGATCGCCCATTGCACTAGTTAGTTCTAGCCAGCTTTCCATTCCACATGGCAATTTGCAGCACTGACCTCATCACTGGTGATATGTCAAATAACATGCAGAAACCTTTTCCCTCCTAGAGTGGATAAGTTGGGGAAAAGTGGTTCCTCCCCCCACCCCACACACCCAGTAGCATCCAAGCTGTTAATTGAACTCAGCCGTAGTCAGAGCTGCTTCCTTCTATGGCATAGAACAAGGGTAGTAAAGCATCTTCCAGCAGCAGAAGTAAAACTGCATCCTTGTTTAAAATTTTAAAAACATCAGCAAACGAATAGGAACTTTTTTAATATTGTTTGCTTGGTAGACCAAAACATAAAAAGTTCTGATGCAGCTGTACTTTATTTGCTTTTATAGCTCACTTCAAATAGGCATTAATGCGACCCAGGTCAAGGACATTGGTACAATTGTATTATATGGGATCACACTTATACATTGATATCATCTGCATCTACTTCTGTGACCCCCACCTCACCCAATCCAGCAGCAAAAAGCACTTAAGAAAATAATATCCATCTCATCATGAGACACCAGATGACATGGGTAATGACTCAACATTTGATTAAATTTGCCATTTGCACTCTGGCTGCATTTGTAATATTTTCTCCCAAGAGTCCTGCAGATCAAGTGTCTTTTATTTTCATGGATATCAAGTCATATATTAACGTTGCAGTCTCTGCTGACAGAATGTCCACATTCTGTGTGCCCTTAAACTAAGGCAAACTCCAATCCCATCATTTCTTTTGTGCATTATGCCTCACATAGTAAAATTCTACACTATTTGCATGAATGTTTAACAGTTGCCTTTAGCAAACAATGTGCATTCAAGCATCCCTCTGGCATCCGTTGTGTATTGAAACTCTTAGCTTTCATAAAACTTACTTGTTTTGTATTCAGATTAATTTTGACACTTTATGTCCTGGTCTGAGGTAAGGAAATGTGCGCTCATGTTTTTCTAAGGCTTAAGCTTGCCTCTCTCTTGTTTGCAGTTCCCATATCTTACTAATTTGGAGTGTTTATTTCTGCTGATGGCCTAGTAGACTGTTTTGTGAATGTGGCCATTAGTTGTTTGCAGATAAGGTCTGTGTATAGCTGTGAGTCTCACAGATGTGTAGACTTATGAAGAAGTGTAGAACTACTATGAATTGTAAACAAGTTAAAAGACATTTTTTTCTTGTTCTTTTTCTGGTTAATTACTAAAATGCTGTCTTTTCATCTTCTCGCATGGAAGATTAGTGATGCCGATCTTGTGGTGGTGATCTACTATGGATAATGTTTTAAAAGAACAAGAAATGTAATATAATAGCATTTTTTCAAAAGGTTTGTTTGGCCTTGGAAATGTCTTTCTTTCAGAAATTCACATAAGCTTTCAGCTTAATCAAGCTGTTTTCAAAACCTACACCCATTATTCATGGCTCCTTAAATAGTTTATTGTGTTTTGGTCCTGACCTTCGCACTGAAAACTGTGATATTTGTCAAAATATGTTTAAAAGGTCAGTCATGAGAAACTTAATTTCAACTAGCCTTAACTTCCAGTAGAAAGGTAAACAGATTGCTGTCATTTTCTGTTAAAGCAACCTTGGTATTTATACATTTTTAATATGAACAGAAATTTAGCTATATGTATAAACTATGTTTGATATCGCTAATGCACTTTATTACCAGTGCATGGCAGAATTCATCTTTCCGCCTTGAAAAAATAAATAAATAAAATTCATCTTTTTCCGTTTAAGGTCATCTGACAGTGCCATCTGTTTTTGTCCAAGATTCAGCTTATTACAATTTTTCAATTTCTGATTTATGGAACCTATGGCATTTACCAAACTGACTTCTATTCCTTCATTGTTCTTGCTAGACAGTGAAACAACTATAAGAGCCTAAATGAAGCAAATACACAACTTTTCAAAATAAGGGTTTTAGCCAGACTATCCTGTTCACCATTTTAGGAGGGAGTTGAACAGAGACCAGCAAAGAAAGGGGGAAAAAAGTACTATCAACAACAGAATAGCAAGAATCCAAAGTCAGGGGTTCAAACAGGGACAACAAAACACCACTTCATAGCTAAAAAATATTGTGTGTGTGTGTGTGTGTGTGTGTGTGTGTGTGTGTGTGTGTGTGTGTGTGTGTGTGTGTGTGTGTGTGTGTGTGTGTGTGAAAAGTAGCCTGAGAGAGAGTTCTTAGAAGAAAGGTGATTACAGGATAAATGTGCTTGCAACTGCCTGAGACTAAATCCCCTAGAGCCAGGTGTAGTGAGATCATGCTGGTGCCATAAATTAGTATGAGTGTCGGCGTAATACACTGAGAGATGAGTACATATTTAAGCAAAGTAGAGGCAAGAAGGCAACCAATAGGAAGTTTTTTTTAGGAAACACTTATTGTGAGCAGCCAGCACTCACCAGCCAAACAAGAACTCCAGTCTTTAATAACATCAGAGGCAGGCAGCTCAGCTAGACTTTAGAAATAGTCCTGTGTCTAATCTTTCCGGTCCTTTCTTTTTCTGAAGATGCAACTAGATCAGCAGTTTGCATGCATTTGCAAAATTTACCTCTATTTTTAAATGCATTGGCTAACTAGGTGCAGATATGCAGAGATTAAAATTGACTAAAAGCAAAAAGTAAGAAAATAGTGGCCAGGTTAAAACTATTATAAAGAGGCCCAGTTAGATCTTAGTCCACCAGCAAGGTACTACCTTGTCAAAGTATTAGCATAATTATGTGAAACAGAGCTGCAGAAGTAGGTTAAATGTAAGGGCTTAAAGAGAAATAAGAGCTAGCATTTGGTGCTGCAGTAGCGTTGTCGCCTCACAGTAAGACGCTGTCCGGTTCGATTCTCAGCTACAGCATCTTCTGCGTGGAGATATGCGTGAATGGGCATACCTTCATTGAAGGTTGTGTGTCAGGGCTGGTAACTCAACATGTAAAAATCAACTACCAATCATTAGCGGACCGGAGTTCCGCTGTGGCGACCCCTACCCGGGAAAGGCCGAAAGACACAAACAAACAAATCAACGTAAAAAAGGCAATGAGTCAATTATCCACAGAAAAGGAATAGAGAGGTGAACTGCTAAGTGCCACATCTGCTGGACTGTACAGGGTCAGCTTTTGGCATCAGTTTTCTGTCACTAAGGCAGATTACTAACCTCACATATGTTTAGCAGTGGTTGGAAAAGATAGGAGGGTCAGGTGTTTCAGGTGCGGGCTAGTAGTGTGGTTCTGTGATCTGTTCAGAGGGCTATGCTGTGTAGCACATAGGATGATTAAGAGGCTGGAATGGGTGATGCAGGAATTCAGATGTCTGGTTTGGACTTTTAGAGTAACAATGAGGGTACCAGGGGAGGGGCAGCACAAGCAAGTAGTTATCTGGGTAGAGTAAAGGAAGTATTTGGCTAAGGAGATTAACGCTGGACAGAATCTAAGGATTATACTCATAGAAGCTTCCAGAATAAATACTTGGGGGAAGAATGGGAATAATAATGAATGGAAAAGGGATAGGGATGGGAAATAAAGAAGTGTCCGGATTAGACACGAGTTGTGTGGGGTCCAGTAAAAAGGAAGCTTAATTTAGAGAAAGACCAGCTGGGGACATATCAAGTACAAAACAGTGTAGAAGATACAAAAATGATGTTTATGCAGAGAAATCATCAGAGACTAATAAAAGTGAACCATGGACTCAATATCAAGTTGTAGCAGAAGGCAGTGAGGCCAGAAAAGGAGAAGGTGAGCAATAAAGGATGGCAGAATGAGTCCAGAACAGAGAAAGGGACAGGGTGAAGCCCAGACCAGTAGCTAGTCAGGAAAAGGCAAGAAGAGATGGAGGAAATGGAAAACAAAGAAACCAAACCTCAGTGATAAACAGAAGGTTATTAGGCAGGACTGAAGATTAGTTGTAAGCAAGGTGCCAGTAATTTGTGAATCTATTACTAATCAGAACCCTGGGGATGGACAGCAGGATGGTATTGCCAGGTCAGTGGAGGAGACTGAAGGGTAGTGGTTAAGGCCAGGATATGGTCTCATTTCATAGTCCATGTATAGACCAATGACCTGGCAGCATCAAGAGTGGAGGAACTTACCAAGGGGGTAAAGAGGTGTCTCAAAGGGGGCAGGATCATGTGTGCATAGTGGGCTTCTTGATGTTGCTACCTCTGCCTGCAGCTAGAACACTTAGAAAGCAAAATTCAGGGATTAGAATGCTGGCAAAAATGGATATAGATATGATGTGGACATGGGAAGGTATGGGTAATATGAAAGCTTTATGTAGCAGATAGGCTGCACCTCAGTAAGGAAGGAGCAACACAGCGTAAAGAGAGTTTTGAGCAGCATATGGATACCATCATACCTTTAAAAACTGAGGAAGGAAATGGAGAAGAGAAGTAAGGAAGGCTCTGAAGGAGAACAAGTCAGAACACAGGGAAGAACTTGGGGGGAAAATAAACAGGAGGCAGTAAGGATGAAGGATGCCCAGGAAGGTCAGAAAGAGGAAGAAGAACAGAAGGAGTAAAAAAGTGGATGCAAAATGAAGGCGATGTTGGAAACGATATGAGTCAGAGAGGAAGAGCAGACTGCTCCAAGATGGACGTTGTTAGTATTACTTGAGTTAAGATACAGAAAAGAGGAGCTGTGATATGGCAGGTATGATAGGAAGGGAAACATGTTGGGCAATGGAGAAGTAATTTGTATAAAAAAAGGAACTGCTTATGAAGTCATGGAGGGAAAGAAATGAAGAGGAACAAGTGCAGAATTTAAGCAAAGAAAGAAGAAAGTAAAGACATTTGAAGTCAGACTGGAAGCAGACTATGAAAAATGGTGGTTGGGCACCATCTACTACTTCTGTAATTTTGAAACAGCATCATTCCTTGTTTGCATGGTTACAAACATTTTCTCTTCCTCATGGTCCCTTACTTTTCTTGTTACATTCACAGGTAGCTCTGCTTTTATCTCCCTTTAAAGTTTTTACATATTTACACTGTATATCTTCTCAGTGACCTTCTTCCCCCACTTTCTTAACTTTGAATTTTATCTCATTCACATTCTCACTTACTTTGTAGTGTCCATGACATTTGGTCAAGAATTTATTTTCTGTCATAACGACCAGAGCTAGAATTTGGTCCCTCACTTGGAATTCCAGTTATGGGCATTCCTATTATATACTCCCTTTTGACTGGCTTGTGCCCTCTCCATTTGTTTTTGCATAATTGTCATTATTGCCTTTGGTCTAGTCTATAGATTGGTGTAATTCTCTAAAACCATAATTGGCATTATTGCCTTTGGTCTAGTTTATATATTGGTGTAATTCTCTAAAACACTCTTCAAAGGCATTTTCCCTCCTCCCATGTTTCTTTGGTCACATCTATCAGTCCCCTTAGATATCCACCAAAGGAATTAAACTCCACAGAAGCCTGGGGTATCTCTCAAATAGCAAACATTAAGTACAGAAAGTACGATAATCGATGATTCAACTTTTTCAGTATTTCTCTAGGACTTTCCTTAGCATTGATAAGTTCTGTTAAAGTGTTCTACAAGGTCATCAGTCTGGGGTGATATATAGACGTTCATAGCTGTTTCAGTCTGAAACACTGACAAACGTAGTAGATGATCTGAGACAAAAATGAGATGTTAAACCAAGGTCTCATCTGCTTGAGTTGGTGGTAATGCTGGCAGATGCAAAAGACCCACTGCACCTATCAAAAAGAGTTGGGGTCCTTTAGTTAATACAACATAAAGCATTATTTACAAAATTAGAAAATTTACATATTTACAGGTATACACACACACACACACACACACACATATAAATATAAATATAAATATAAGTATACAGATTCGGCCGGGCATACTTGTGCGAAAGTGCTTTTCACCGAAAGGCACTTTCGCAAAAGTATGCCTACTGCGGAGATCGCATTACAGGTGGTATAAAGGAAAATTCTCTTTTCCCCACTGTAGTGCGACCTTGGAGTGAGAATATTTAAGTAGGGGCGGTGTTTTTTTTTTTTTTTCTTAAACACACTTTAACGAAAGCGCTTTTCTGGTGAAAGCGCTTTCGTTAAAGTGTGTTTGGTGACTGTGGATTCGGACTATTGAACGAAAGTTCAATAGTCCCGATCCATACATATATATATATATATATATATATATATATATATATATATATATATATATATACATACACACACACACACACACACACACACACACACACACACACACAGACACACACACACACACACACGCACACACATGCACACACACACACACACACACACACACACACACACACACACACACACACACACAAAAACACACACACAAGCATACACACACACACACACACACACACACACACACACACACACACACACACACACACACACACACACATACACACAAGCACACACATACACACACATTTCTATTTCTTATAATTTAGCATTTTTCTTGTAACGTTCTCATGGTTATTCTTCCATAACTGACCTCCACTCCTTCAACAGCCATAATCTGATTTTTCTCAATATATCTGCCAAAATCCATTTCCATTAAACACAATTTAATTCAAGCTTTCATTCCAAATAACCAATATTAAATACAATAAATTCTTATATACCCTTCTCACATATTCTTTCTTCTTATAATATCTATACATAATCATATTTATGTCTATATTAAGTCATTACTATTCTCACAAAAATTTTTCCTCACACAACTTTTCCGGAGTTTAACCACTCTTTTACATTAAAAAAAACATGTTATGTTGTCTCTTCCACGCCTCAGACTCTTTCAACTTTATTTTCATATGGCATATTCCCCTTTACTGGTCATTATCAATCTCCATAGAAAATCCTGAAACTGTACTATCTTGGTATACCACTTTTTCCTTACTTTAATGGCTTAAATCATTTCTTCTGGTAAGTTTCACATAGATTCACATAATAATATTGTTTCAATATATTATTATACCACATCCTGAAAATATAACAAATATGTGACCACTTTAATACATCTAATTAGATACTTAAAGTCAAAACTATTCCTCAGTGATGACATCCATTCCAACCCCTATCCTACACCCCTCAACCCCATCCCTTTAACACAAGCTAATAACTCTGTACTAAGCAAAAGAACACCTATAGACCTATTGCTACTAAACAACAGTATAAGACTCATTCTAAATAAAGCACATGAGCTTCATGCCACCCTAGCTCTATATAACCCTGATATTGTACTATTAACAGAAACATGGCTGAAATCCAAAAATACAAACACTGAGATCCTACCACTTGGTTACAGTATACTACGTACAGACAGACAAGGTAAAAAAGGATGTGGAGTGGCAATACTGTTCAGAAATTAGTTCAATCTAGAAACTTTAGAAGTATCCGTCCCCACCTTTGACAATGCTGACATCATTATGGCCAGACTAAAAATAATTGACAGAAAGGTTATAAATATTATTGGATGTTATATCCCACCAAGAAATAACACCCCTACCGTAGGAAATCTTCTAAACTGGTCCAACAATTCCTTCTCACATGAAACAATTATCATGGGAGACTTTAACATAAACTGGTTAACTTGTTCCTCAAATAATCCCACCAGCCACATAAACCTATATGGATTCACTCAAATTATCCACTCTCCAACAAGAACTGACAAAACCTTCAAGAGAGAATCAGCACTAGACTGGATCCTCACAAACAGACCCCACCCTTGTCAAGCAGGTTGCTTACCAAATACATTAAGCACTCACCACCCAACCTTTATGATTAAACACTGCTCCATTCAATCCAAACCTACAACCTTTCATCTGATAAGAAACAAAAACAATTTTAACCCTAACCAATTCATCTCAGCCCTAAAACCATATAACTGGGTCCCATTCAAAAACCTACAGCTTAATGATGCTGTTAATTATTTCAATACTGTTTTCCTAAACATCTTAATCTCATTTTCCCCAGCAAGAACAATTAGGGTTAAAGCTAACTATGCACTCTGGCTACTAAAAAAACCAGGTCCCTAATGAAATTTGGAGATAATATGTGGAAAGGCTGGCACAAAACAGGTTCCCAAACCCTAAAAACAGCTTATCTGGAACTCAAAAACAAAGTAAAAAAATAAGTTAAACTAGACAAAATAAGATACTACCATGATATACAGCAAAAACACTTAAATAAACCTCAAAAACTCTGGTCTGCCATCAACAACATTCTATTACCTGACAAAGTTAGGTCTCCCCCACCCCCACCATGAATAATAATGACGGCATAGCAACCCAGTTCAATAGGTACTTTACTGAATCAATTTTTGCGCTAACTAAATCGCAACCTCTCCACATACAAAATACCCCAACAAACATAGACAAAAACAACACTAACCTCTCTGCAACCAATCAATGTAGATACAACTAAAAGATTGTTAAAAAAACTAAACCCACCACACTAGCAGCAGATAAACTACCAGCTGACTTTCTGAAAATAGCTGCAGAGGCTATAACTTACCCTGTGACAATTCTTATTAATCGGTCAATAATTGAAAAACAGTCCCTGATGTATGGAAAATCTACTATGTTATTCCTCTCCATAAGGGTGGCACCTCAAAAGAACTATAAAACTATCGCCCCATCACTATCCTATTTCCCCTCTCAGAAATTCTGGAAAGATGTATTCATAGGCAAATTATGGACCACTTCACTTCCCATAACCTAATTACAAAAACACAACATGGTTTCCTTCCCTGCCACAGCACCACCACTCCTCTCTTATCATTCACAGAAACAGTAAATACACATAGAAACAATGGTAAGTCTGTATCAGCCCTATTCTAAGACCTCTCAAAGGCATTCGATACAGTTTCTCATGATAAACTTATCAATGTTCTCTCTACCCTAAACCTATCTGAGTCCACAATTGTTTGGTTCAAAAGCTATCTCTCAAGAAGACAACAGGCAGTACAATGGCACTCAGACATCTGGCCACTACTCCCAGTAACACTAGGTGTGCCCCAAGGCTCCATCCTTGGACCACTACTATTTACTATCTTCACTAACAACCTCCACACCTCATGCCACAGTAATACTGGGACTCCACACTTATATGTAATGCCACATCTATCCCAGAATAATACAAACTCACACAGTCATCCTTCCTATTATCCTGGCTATCTGAACACCAACTAATCCTAAACCCCAGAGATATTACTATTCAACCCCACTAAATACAGGCCTCCGTCCACCCCTTTCAATGTACTATCAAAAAACAAGACCACTATCACACCAGTCAGTCACACCAAACTACTTGGCATAGAAATTGACTGTAAAATGACATTCGACATTCATATTGCTCACACCATAAAAACATTCACAGTAAACTAGGGGCCCTATAAAGGAACAAATCCTTTCTGACAAAAACAACCAAAGAAACCATCGCTATGACACACTTACTCTCTACTCTCACATATGCCTCCCCTATTCTAACTAATCTAAGAAAATCAGACAGCATTAAATTGCAAGCATGCTACAACAAAATTGCCAGGTTTGTCACCAATTTACCTATAAATCGCATCATTGTATAGCCCTAACACAATTACAATGGCTTGAATTCCCCCATCTCCTACTGTACAACCAACTAACCCAAACCCTCAAAGTACTACACAACTCAGATAAAACCTCAGCCCTAAATAGCATACTCAAACCATACACTAGTAATAGAGTTCTACGCTCCAACAACGAACAGCTACTAGAAGTCCAAAAAGCTTCTAATTCTGCAGGAGAATCCCTATACTCCACCTATATAGCAAAAGCATGGAATTCCCTTCCCAATAGACTTACAAGTAAAGCCTCCATAACTCAGTTTAAAAACTCACTTAAAACCCACCTCACTAGTAAATGGCTATGCCCATACTCCACAACAAGAGAACAAATGACATAAATGACTCAGACATATAATAATTCAGTAGTCACTTCAGTAATGTTAAGCAACGAAAAAAGTGTATACTACTGTAATTCTTCTACACTGCTGATTTTACTTTTCAAGCCTTTTAAGAAGCATTGTAAACCCTCTTTCTTGTCTTATATATACAAGTTCATAAGTGCACGTTTTATCTTATTCAACAACTGTATGCATGTCTTAACATATTCTATGTTAATATCTGTTATCATGTTGCTCAAAGGCTATTTCAACAAATGTATACATGTCTTAATGTATTCTATGTTAATGTCTGTTATGTTGCTCGAAGGCTATTTCAACGAATGTATACGTCTTAATGAATTCTATGTTAATATCTGTTATCATGTTACTCAAAGGCTATTTCAACAAATGTATACATGTCTTAATGTATTCTCTGTTAATATCTGTTATAATGCTGCTCAAAGGCTATTTCATTGAATGTATACATGTCTTAACATATTCTATGTTAAATCTGTTATAATGCTGCTCTAAGGCTATTTAACAAATGTATACATGTCTTATTATATTCTATGTTAATGTCTGTTCCTATGTTGTTCTAAGACTATATATATAAGTGTGGAGCTTTTCTCCCCGGGCCTCCACTGAAAAAGGACTGTTAGACCATTCGGACTTTCACATTTATCAAATGTAAAATAAATTAAAATAAATAAATCCTTTTATCTTTCTCTGTATCATCAAATTTTATTTTCCATATTAATTTTTTATTTCATTTATATACTTGTTTCTCTTTTTCTTTTTCTTATCTCCTAGAATTTTTTTTACTTATATTTAAATATTCTCACTATTAAATTCTCATTCTCTTCATTTACCTGCTTTAATGCTTTATACAAATTTAAAGAAGCAGAATAAACAATTGGATTTAGTAACCCCAATCCCCCTTCATTGTCACTTATATATAACACACCTCTTTTTACTGGATTCAATCTGGAACCCTACATGAAAAAAATACCAGCTGCACAATTTTCTTTTCATATTTTACTAGGATCACATAAACATCTGACATACGCTCTGTTTTTGCAATTAATACTGAATTCACCATATAAACCATTTTCCCAAATGCTAATTTATAAGTTCTCTACAGAAAATATAATTGTTTCATTACAAACCCTCCAATTGCATTATAACTACATAATTTTTCCCAAATTTTATTCCTAGCAAGGTCACTTCATTCACTGAAAAATACGCACCGCCAATTTTTACCATATCACCTAAACTCTTACTTTATCTTTTCATTTCCTTTAAAGATCCATTCATACAAACAAACATTTCCCAAATCCATATTTTGTTCTTAGCAGCTATATCATCTGTATATATCAAATCTATCTGTATCACCACCTCCTTTTGCATCACGTATCTAGCAGCTTTCATTTTATAAGCTACTTCACCCACTGTCACATTCATTACTAATGCGAATAATATGCCACTCATGGGACATCCTTGTCTTATACCGCACTTCACGCATATTTCTTTACTCAGCCACCCAGTCACTAACACTCTCACCTTATCATTCTAATATGCTGACATACACAGTCTCTTAATCCTCTTACATATTCTGTACTTCAGCATAACATCTCAGAAAGCATCATGTCCTATTGTATCAAATGCTTTGCTAATATCACCTACCATAAGTTTCACATCCCCTTATGATTAAAATGTCATCCATAATTTCTGTCAGAACCGGTAGTAGTCATTGACATCCCTTCCCTTTTTATATATTTTCATTCATAATATCCATCATCCTTCTTTCCATTCTCATCTGTATTACTCCCATATAAAATTATAAACGGTGTCATTCAGTGTGATGAGTCTCAAATTTTTTAAATCATTTCTCTCATCTTTCTTCCATATAATTTTAATATCCCATTAAATAGCTATTAATAAACAAAACCCTCCTTCAACCATTCATTAAGTACATTTACAAAATACTGTCTTTGTCAATCCATTAATTTCTTGCACATTTTGAAGTCTATGCCATCTGGATGTAATACTGAATTAACATTTGCTTTCCTAAGTACTTCCTCCAATTCACTTATACTAATTTCTTTTTCTAATTCTTACTTAATTCTTTCTGTTTTTTAATTTACTTTCCATTCTTAATTATTTTCCTTCTCTTCTTCTTATACATATTTTCCAAATGCTGTGCCTTGTATTATTTTTCCTTTTCCTTTTACATTTTTAATTTCTCTCAGTATACTAATATCCTCCTTTACTGTTTTACCCAAATATGCAAATACCTCCTCCCTTTTGCCTTGTGAATAATATCTCTGCATAAACAGTAATGCCTTATTTTTTTTATCAATTTCTGTTTTATATTTCTTTCTTCATATCATAATACTTCCTTGTATTATTCTCTAAATTCACTTATACATTTTCCAATATTTCATTGTCACTTTCTTTCTTACATCATTATGGCATTGAAAAACACTTTTTATGCTTCTTTTTATATTCAGTCCACCAGACCAGTTTTTATAGAAGTCCTTCCTAGTTATATGATCATGATTCATAACTAATAAACCAGAAAAAACACTCGGATGGCTGTTTACACCCAAGGACCTTTACTAACACAGCACAGAACAGTATAATAATGCTGATTACCAACAGTATGTTTTTGTCCAAGACTTCCTCAGAATAACCATCTAAACCACCTTCCCCCATTTTATAACACAGATAATTCGCATAAATCAGTCATTAACTGACAAAATTAACCAAAATTAATTAACAACAGTTAATTAACAAAAATTAATTGACAAAATTTAAAATCAATTCAGTAATAAAGGAAAAAACTCCTCTTCATACAAATCTTCACTCACTGCATTTTCCAAAGATCCCTACACATTAAAAACCTTTGTTAATTAATTTTTGTAAATTAACTGTTGTTAATTAATTTTGGTTAATTGTGTCAGTTACTGACTGATTTATGTGAATTATCTGTGTTATAAATTGGGGGGAGGTGGTTAAGATGATTATTCTGAGGAAGTCTTGGCCGAAAATGTACTGTTAGTGATCAGCATTATTATACTGTTCTGTGCTATGTTAATAAAGGTCCTGGGGTATAAACAGCCATCTGAGTGCCTTTTCTGGTTTATTGGTGACTGTTCTCTAGCACTCTGTCCATTTTCTGTGATCCTTTCATAACTGTAAAACCTCCCACTCTCCAATTTTATCCCATAATTTCTCATTTATTATTTTTATTCCCATTCTTATTTTAATATATTCCCTTTCTTCCATCACCTCCATCCATATTGCTAAATGGTCTAACAATCCCTTCACAACCCGCATCACAATCTGATACCCAAAAACCTTCTGATAATACAAAATAATCAGTTTCAGATCTAAGTGCTCTTTCTATAAGTCCATTGACTTTTATTCCACACAGCTAATTTACCACTGTTTATCACTTCTTGTATTTTTTTTGCATCTTCCCCTTTCTTTTTACATTTTCCCATTAAATCACAATTAAAGTCCCCTGTAATTATAATTTTCATGCTAACTGCCACATAGTCTAATATTTGATGAAACAGATTCTCTCTTTCCTTGCTAGTTATATATCCATCTAATGCTATAATTCTGTAACATGCTCTGTCTACCTCATGTCCGCAGCAGTTAACCTTCCCATCCTTATCGTTGTTACATCTAGTATTATTTATTTATTTTTACACAACACAGCCACACCAAAACAATGCTCACTTAAGTTGTATGTTACATTTCCACCTCACAGTTTTTCTGTTTGCAGTGTTTCTTCATGTGTCAGGAATCATATAGCCTCTAACAGAATAACATCAACAATACATTTAGCACACCATTTTAGTACCACTATCTTTCCTAAAGTGTTAATAATATAATTCACAGGTACTGAAAGTACTCTAAAATTGATGATTCTCCTTTTTCTACGTTTAGTGGAAATATTTTTCATTTTCTTACTTTTACTCTTTTCTATATTAATATTTTCTCTGGTTTATATACAATTAATCGCTGATCCTCAGAAATCAGATTTTTCATTGCCTAGAACTTCAAAAACATTATTAGTATCAATCCCTTCAATTGACCTCTCTTCCTGCATGCACTCTCTGCTCTCATTTTCCCCTCCATATTTTTTTCTTCTTCTATGGTTTGTTCTTCACTTAGTCCGCCCTCTCCCCTGGCTTCTTGTTTTCCTGCCTTGTGAATGTTTTCTTCTCTTTCCCTTCTTTCTCACTATTTACTGTTTGATCTTTGCAATCCATCCAAAATGTCCTTTTTTACACAATCTGCATTCAGGCACACACCTTCATGCTACATGACCTTAGTCCCTGCCTGCATTGATTACATTGTACCTTGTCAGAATCATTAATTAAATGAGAAAAGTTCCCACAAGAAAAACATGATTTAGGAGGGCCAGCATATCTTGAGGTCCCTCTATGCACAGCCCCAAAAATAACACTTGGCAAGTGTTTTGCTGTGTTTCTTCACGTTTTAAAACAGCTTCCCACCTCAACTCTCCACTCCATAAGTTTATCTCATCTTTAACTTTCACAATATTATCAATAATCTCACATAAACACTGCATGCATTTTTAACATTGTCTTCTTAAAGTTCTAAACTCCAAAGTAACATTTTTATAAACATTTAGGTTACTTCCAGAAAACATGTAATTGTTGTACAGATAAATGTCCTTATTGCTACACAGTTCCAGAAATGTCATTACCATTTCATCAGTTTCAAATAAGTCACAAAAATTCTCTGTCCCGATATATATAAATGACCACATTTCTTGAGCTTTAGAACCCACAACAGTTGCCAAATTGTCCCATACATAATATCTATTACACTGTCATTCTTGTTCTTATTCTCACAGTTGGTCTTCTCATCTTTTTAAAAACAGTTTTACTTACAGTTTGTTGCTACTCTCCATTTTTGCCTGCTGTCACTGCTGCATATGTTTTAGTTACTGCATTATCTGCAGAAACGCAACCAAACATTATCAGTTTGTTACTACTTTTCATCTTTTGCTTTCTTTCTCACTGCATAAGTTGTAACTGCTGCATTCTCTGCTGCCACATGACCTGGTTCCTTTTCCCTTTCTTTCTCACTGCATAAGTTGTAACTGCTGCATTCTCTGTTGCCACATGACCTGGTTCCTTTTCCCATTCCTTCTCACTGCATAAGTTGTAACTGCTGCATTCTCTGTTGCCACATGACATGGTTCCTTTTCCCTTTCTTTCTCACTGCTTAAGTTGTAACTGCTGCATTCTCTGCTGCCACATGACCCGGTTCCTTTTCCCTTTCTTTCTCACTGCATAAGTTGTAACTGCTGCATTCTCTACTGCCACATGACCTGGTTCCTTTTCCCTTTTTTTCTCACTGCATAAGTTGTAACTGCTGCATTCTCTGCTGCCACATGACCTGGTTCCTTTTCCCTTTCTTTCTCACTGCATAGGTTGTAACTGCTGCATTCTCTACTGCCACATGACCTGGTTCCTTTTCCCTTTCTTCCTCACTGCATAGGTTGTAACTGCTGCATTCTCTGCTGCCACATGACCTAGTTCCTTTTTCATTTCTTTCTCACTGCATAAGTTGTAACTGCTGCATTCTCTGCTGCCACATGACCTGGTTCCTTTTCCCTTTCTTTCTCACTGCATAGGTTGTAACTGCTGCATTCTCTGCTGCCACATGACCTGGTTCCTTTTCCCTTTCTTTCTCACTGCTTAAGTTGTAACTGCTGCATTCTCTGCTGCCACATGACCTGGTTCTTTTCCCCTTTCTTTCTCACTGCATAAGTTGTAACTGCTGCATTCTCTGCTGCCACATGACCTGGTTCCTTTTCCCTTTCTTTCTCACTGCATAGGTTGTAACTGCTGCATTCTCTGCTGCCACATGACCTGGTTCCTTTTCTCTTTCTTTCTCACTGCTTAAGTTGTAACTGCTGCATTCTCTGCTGCCACATGACCTGGTTCCTTTTCCCTTTCTTTCTCACTGCATAAGTTGTAACTGCTGCATTCTCTGCTACCACATGACCTGGTTCCTTTTCCCTTTCTTTCTCACTGCATAAGTTGTAACTGCTGCATTCTCTGCTACCACATGACCTGGTTCCTTTACCCTTTCTTTCTCACTGCATAGGTTGTAACTGCTGCATTCTCTGCTGCCATATGACCTGGTTCCTTTTCCAGATTACCACCCTCAGCACTTCCTAAAAAGTTATCTGCCGTCTCACCCCAGGGAACAGCAGAAACATTACCTGGATCATCCTGATTGATTATTTGTAACAGAACATCATCTACAAGCCCTCCTGAAGCCAGTTCTGTTATCTGCACCATTTCAACACACTCTCTTGCTTCCTTCTCCTTAGAAACAGCTACATTTTGCACATTTGTAATATCACTGCACAGGAATCTTTGTTTATATTCTGCAGCTCCATATAAAACACATTTTTCTCCAAATTCTCACTTTCCTCAGCTTTTCTCTCCTCCTCTATGCTGCTGCTTCTTTTAGGCCTTTTCTTTGCTGCTGTAGGAGCCCTCCAGTGCCATCTAGCAGCTCCAAAGAGGAGGCAAAGTTCCTTGATGCCCTGGCCAGATTTCCCTTAGCAGCATAAATTCCACTTTGGGGACTCCCCTGAAAAAGAGGCCACCAACCTAGTGGGACTAACCTGATCAACAAAAGATAGATAGAGAGAGAGAGAGAGAGAGAGATACATAGATAGATAGATAGATAGATAGATAGATAGATAGATAGACAGCTAGATAAAACGAGTACCCTGGTCCGTCAGTATTTCTTGTGGTATGTAAACCCTGGAAAATAACAAATTAAGTTCCTTCATTAATGCTTTCAGGTTAGCCTTTCTAAGAAAAAAATGTTTTTGGAACTATTTCAGCATAATTTAAATCTGATAATATGTATTGGAACCCATTGTTGCACCTCATTAAAAGCCAAACAATGTCCGCTTCAGTTTCTTTGAAAGGTAATTCTATTACAGGATTTGATATAAGGGTGAAGGCTGAGCCTGGGGGTGTTTATTGCACTCTGGACAAGCAGTGCAAAAGTTATCAATTTCTATCAGGACATCTGGCCAAATAACCTTGCTAGGACCCATGACTTACTTATCTACATGTCTAAATGTCCATCTAACACATTGCTGTATCCCAGCTTTATTACTACTTTTCAGAGTGTCTATATTATAACAATGAATGATCAGATGATCGAACGTTGTTATATCGACCCCTATAGTGTGAAAACTCAAAACAGTGAACAACTAGAACAGCGATTTTTTTTCCCAGGGAAAAAAAAATCGCTGTTCCCAAAAAAAAAAAAACCACTAAACACTAAATGAAGTGGTGGGCTTCGCCTCCCACCCCCCCTACTTAAATATACCAACTCCAAGATTGCACTACAGTGAAGGAAACGGCACAACCCAGCTGGCCGGCCCAGCGATTTTTTTCCCTGGGAAAAAATTTGTTGTTCCGGCCGTTCGCTATTTTGCCAGTTCAACATTTAGTTTTCGAACTAACAGTGTTCGATCATCTGATCATTCACTAAACTAAAGTAGACCCATTTCAGAATGGTTTTGGCTCTAACAGCTGTTGTATAACTTTTTCCTTTCTTTCGCTACCACATATAGCTGGACATTAAGCAGCTTAAAATAATGATATGTCTGTCTTTCAACACTGAAGTCCAGTATAGAGTTCTCCTACCAATGTGGATATATTCTGTCTGAATCTTCTGGCTTGACTCTAACTGTGCCTTCTTGAAGATGAATTGGTCTACTCAGACATCTGTCAGAAGGATATTTTCTTCCCTTGAGTCCCCTGTGAAACAGAAGGTTCTAGGACCTCAGTATGTCACTTCTTCCCCAGAAAGTGTAGTCCCCACCAGTGATCTGTATGTTCTTTTCATGTACTGTCTGAGTCTGGGGGTCCCTTTTCCTATAAGGATACTTTCAACCTTCTTGTGTTTTTTTGAGGTGTCACATATGACATTATTTTCTGTTGTCTTGGGGGTGGACCTGGACTTCTTCTTGGGAATTCCAGCCTCTCCTTACAAATCTCATGTTTTAGAGGACACTCCTCAGGGAATAATGACTTGGGGGGGGGCTCTTCCCCCTATACACTAAACCATATCTTGGTTTCTCCACAGCCTTTGATTTTTATTCTGGGTCTTTTATGACCTTTATCTTCTGTACAACTAAAGGTTTGATTAAGTCTTCCCCTCAGGTCCAGGGGCTGAAGTATTATAGGTAGAAGCATAGCTAAGGTGAGGTGAAAAGAAATGCCACCATGGGAGCAAGGTGTTAGAGGGTGAGATCTTCAGTTTTCATTTGGGCTTTATTACAGTACAGCATTCATTTCTAAATGCTGGTACTCTAATTGGTATCAGAGCTGAAAGGCTGAGGAACTTAGTTGTTGGTATGGTAAAAGCTCCATTCCCCAATTTGCTTTTCAAATTTCAAATATAGCAATGTAATAAACCACTTACTACAATCTTGAGCACCACAGATATCTAACAAAATGGACATCCTAGGAATATGACAATGGGTGCATACCTTTTTTTATTCAGAACTTAGAAGAATGAGGAGTTTAGGGGTGCCAGTAAGATTGGGGAATGAATGATACCGTGCACTATTTCAACATGCTACAGCTCTGATTGTTGGTAACTGGGTAGGTACGGTCTCTTTAAGTTAGGAAGCAAAGCTGGGCATCAGTCTGCATACTTTTTTACTGCTTCCGTAACTCTTTAAAAAATGAGAACTCTTTCCCATTTTTCAGGTCATGGTAAAGTGTGGGGCTATGGCTACTAAGTGTAAAACTTTCCCAAAACATAACTAGATAATGTTCTAAGGATTCTACAATGGATTTTTTTCCATTCCTGGTGCCAGTGTATATTCTGGAGTGGGCACTTTTTTATCCTGAGTCCTGTGTGCTTAGTCTTGTTTTTTATTTTTAGTTTTATTATTTCTTTTGCCTGCTTTTCTCTGTGATGAATAAAATACAGCCTATATATCAGTGTTGTCTTAGATTTTGTAAAAGCAGCGACCGTCACTTAATGCTACTTGCCAAGACTTGTGGATGAAGTTTGTTCCAGTAATACTACTTTCCTTTTTTTTTGCTGATTCCATGTCTCTTTTTGGACCCCATGTTGCCCCTATATGAGAGTGATCATGCTGCTGGAATCTAAAAACCCTTGTAAGTCCATTTCATATACCACTGTGGTACATTTTACTGGTTTAGCAGTGGCAAAATAACAGCACAGTGTTTAGACTAACCGGCTTCCTCATGAACTGTTTGTTCTTTCCCTGATTGCACAGTTACATCAGATTCACCATCACAATTACATGGTTTGGCAATCTGTCCCTTCCTCCCACATGTAAACCATAAAATGTGTGAAAAGTCCACTTTTGTTTTGTTATCACTTTATCTGTTACTTTAAGTGACACATCTTAAAAATTCTCATAACTCAGGTTGACACAGTTACCAGCAAAGCTCATTTGAATCTATCGATGACAACAATTTCCATAATAGCATCCTTATTATTAGGACCCTCAGGGTCCAGCATAACAGCACTATATCTTTTTAGTTCAGATAATTGTACTCTTGTCATTTTGTTTCTAATGAAAGTCCAGTTGCAGACATCAGTCTTAGCTCTGCATTTCACTCTGGGAAGTGAATAATTAGGTTCATAGATAGTTACTAGTCTTGTAGTCCAGGGGTCCATTAATGAACCTAGCCCAAATTCCTATTTGCTCTTAAGCACTATCTGGCTAAGTGTTTTGCTCAAGGTCACACAGAAGGCAAATGAGAACTGTGGAAGTCAAACTGTGTACCACAGAAACTACCACTCACAACCTTAATTTTCTGTGCCAACTGCCAGACGTTTTTACCTTATCAACATCAATGCAGTCTGAGTTGTGTATATCTGTAAGCACAGTGAGGGGATATCCCATGAGCTGAACTACAAGTATCCGCAACAAGCTGGCCCAGCTCCATTTTTCCAGGTTGAGTCTAAGTTTAAGGGTAACCAAATAAATGTCCAGTTCCTTCTCCTCAGTTAAAGATTTTAGAGGGACACAGTTCTTAATTGCTCCATTGACTTGACTAACTGTAGCTGCTTTACAGTAGTCATCATATAAACTGATGGCTTCTGTCCTCATGACCTTTAACAAGGATTCTTTACACAACTGTCTGGACTTCAGAATTATGTAGAAAGTTGTATTACAACACCAGGTAAAGAAAAAAAATACCAGTTACTGTGGATAATTGTTGCAAATTTGGTCACCAATGACCAATGTTATTCTTTCATCTTTTCACAGTTAGGGGTCGCCACAGCGGATCTCGGGACCACGTATGATTGGCAGTGGATTATTATGGTGTCAAGTTGCCAGCCTGGCACCCAAACTTCAGAGAAGGCACACACACACATTTACACACCTACCTGCATGTCTTTTCACGTTCTGTCGCTCATGGGGAGGACATACAGACTCCACACAGACGGCATTCCAGCTGAGAATTGAACCGGAGAGCCTCTTGCTGTGAGGCGACAACGCTAACTGCTGTACCACCGCGGCCACTCAAATTTCAATAAATTGCCAAGTATGAAGACTCATTTGCATATTGTGTCTTTCAGTATGGAATTTAAACAGCCAACATTTACAGGTTTGGTAAAACAAGTACTTTACTTGGTAAAAATATAAAACTATATACTGACATTGCCAATAAAAGAAAATGCAAAAATAAGTGATGAGGTCTCATTAAGCAAAGAGTCACTCTTTCTGATGATAGCAATTACTACACAGAACTTCAGTCTTGACAGTTATAACACAGAAGTTTGGGTTTGGCAATAAGGTAGAGCTTAAAAGTATCTCATAACTCAGTCTCTGCTTCATGTATTTGGACTGTTCAGGATTTCTATTCACTGTTTCTCCTGTGACTGTACAGAATCCAACTCAGAGCGAATGCTCTGATCTCAATTCATTCTCCCTTCACACACATATACAATCCAGACACACCTGACCTTTCTTCCAAAGTGCTTTTCTCTTTACCTTTCTCTCTCTTTCCTTTATCGTAAATAGGTGTAGACGTGCACCTGGTACCACTCTTATGTTTTGCCATACATTACTTTGAGTTACATTCAAAGTATGAAACAGGTAGATGTTCGTTATATTAATCACTGCTACAATAGGATAAGCTATATATGGGTTATATCCTTCATTGGGTATAACAGTCAGCCAGTTTCCAAAGCGTTCGGGGTGGCAAAATGAGAGATTTGGGCATCAAGCCTTTCTGAGCTTTCTTGCTGCCAGAGACAGTGCTCCTCTGTGGGCTTTCAGTTATTAAGTCGGCTGACACTGTTCCTTTGCTGAGCAGATAAGCTCCCTTCAGGGAAAAATATTTCACTCTATTTTTATGGCAAAAAAAAACTAGTTTTTCTGAAAAACTTAATTAATTCAGTTAGAAAAAAAGTGTTTTTGATCACTTTTAAATGGGAGTGCTACTTTTTTACTTTTTGTCTGTGGTAAACATTTTGTTACTTTACTTTGGGGTACTGGGGTAGGTGTTTAAAGTGCTGTTTACTGTGCTTTAATGAGAAAAATGATACCTTTTTACAACTTAGTTGTTTACCAACTATTACTGCTAAGATTCCCAGGTGAATAGCCACCTTTTTCAGCTTAACCATGGAACAGCCTACAGGTTTCTTGTTTTTTTCCTTTTTGCAGCCACAAAAACAAAGCATCTGTCAAACAGTCTTTGCCACACTAGAAGGCAGCTAAAGTGCCTCAGCTGCAGGTGGCCAAAACTGGTTCCTTGGACCACTCATCTTTTTCCTTGGGTCCCACTGGTGTAGTCCTTGCAATCACTATGGACCAAAGGTGAGACAATTCCCTGTTTCTGCTGTTGGAGTGGCCTTGGTGGGCAAGGGAGAGTCACTCTTCCTGTTCCTAGAAGAAAGGGCAGAGAATGTCACTCAGCTTAAGCAGAAAGCTGTGCCCATCTCTAGGGAAGTTTTTGATGTTAAATGTTGGGTATATTTCTGCAGGAACTCCTGTCAAAAAATTTAATTTAAACATATGTCTTCTCCTGCCTTAGTTAGTCTGGACAGAAATATTAATGGACTTAGCTCAGGGTTTAGTAGAGGCCCTTGACCATTCCTGTACCTCTATTTTGGGTAAAGACAAGAAGGATTATTTATTTGGATGATGCAGTGGTGTAACGATTAACATTGTTACCTCATAGCAAGAGGTTCTCTGGTTCGATTCTCAGCTGGGATGCCTTCTGTGTGGAGTCTGCATGTCCCCCCTGCATTTGTGTGGGTTTCCTCTGGGTACTCTGGTTTCATCCCATATTCCAAAGACATGTGTCTGGAGTGTTTCTCCCCAGGCCTTCGATGAAGGTTAGTAGGCTAATGGCTCTGGGACCCTTAATAGGCTCTGTCCTAGTCGGACATTTTCGGTCAATGAATGTTAAATAAATATATACATTTTCTGAAGATATTCAAGAGTTTCAACCTCAAAATAATTGTGAAAGCATTGAGTATGTGCTATCTACAAAGATTTCTGATTAAATTCTGAGGAGAGTATGACTTTAGCCAGCATTTTTGATGGATTCGGTTTCTAGAATAAGTTGTTGCAGGGGGGCAACATTGATGTTTCTTAGTCCCTAAGGAAATATGATTTGTCACAACATTAATTTCCAGAACTTACCCCTATCCCTCCTACTTTGTCTGTTTTGGTGGGTGTTTTGTCACAGCCTGTGTCTTCCCTGACAGACAGCCTGCTGCCCCCCCCCAAAAAAAATGCAGATAGAATGTATAAAGTGCCTCAATCTTTTAATTTTATACTATCTTCTCAGATCAGATGCAGTAGCTATTACTTTAGTAAACCCAGCTGCTGCTAAAGATTTGGTTAATACTAATCCCTGAGAAGTTATTTGATAGATCTGGGGAAAATGTATTTTTCTGCAACACTTGTTTTTTTGAATTCTCAGCTGTCAGGTTCCTATGTTAAAGTTTACACTCATCTGTTGTGAGTGAATGAGGAACATTTTGACATCTGTTTCATCTTGTAGGGAGAAATCTACTTTGCATAACTCAGTTTCTTCTGTGTCTCAGATGACTCCCCACTGCTTTGTATGACTTGGTTTCTTCTGTGTCTAAGATGACTACCCACTGATCTGTATGACTTGCTTTCTTCTGTGTCTCAGATGACTCCCCACTGCTTGAAATGTGCATGTGATTCTGCTGATGCCACTACCAGGGCTGCTACCACTGGAACCGTTAAGAAGAGGTTTGCTTTACTGTGTTCTCAAAACCTCCAAGAAGGTGTTAAAACTGAAATTTTGAATTCTCTATTGGATAGAGAACTAGTTTTTGGACCTTCTACTGCAGAGGTCACTAAAATGTGTAATGAGAGAGGTAAGCTGATTCAAGGAATCTCTCAGATTTTTCTGTCTTTCTTCTCCAAATTTGACAAGGGATTCAATGATCCCTCTATGACTTTCTTTAAAAAGCAAAATAAACAGACCCATCAAGCTGCTAGTAGATAAATGTTTAAAAAGAAATGGCAGGGAGGGTTCCACAAAGAAAGAAGGAACCTGCAGAATAGTCTAATAAGTCTGAATGACTATATGAAGGACTCCCCCACCTTCTACCCTGGCAGTCCCTTAATCCTTCCAGAAAGTCTGAACCTCATTTTCTCTCTTTTGCAATAGGTAGTTTTAGACAGGTGAGTTCTGAGAGTAATCCATCATGGTTAAAAATGGCAGTGGGGTTCACTTCCTCCTTTTCGGGGAATTCCTCCTCATCCACCAGAGCAGGCTTCTTTCCTCTCCAGTCATTCAGTGGATGCTCTCTCAAGGGGTGAAAGAAGCTGCCCATCCTTCACAGTTAGGGAATGTTTTTATCCCAGCATGCTTCTGGTGTCAAAGAACGAAGATTCTTGGAGACCATTTCTGGATCTCTCCTTTCTAAATCTGTTTGTAGTAGTACCCATGTTCAGAATGATGTCTCTTCACAACTTGTTACCCCATATTCCCCATTTGAGTTTTCTGGAGACCTTATATTAAAATAAAATGTATATAATCACATTCCTATAAATCCAGATTTCAGATGTTTCTTAAGGTTTTCTGTGTGTGGATCACTTCATCAGTTCTTTGCATTACACTTTGGTCTATCTACAGCTCCAAGAGTATTCACTATGTGTCTAGCTCCAGTGATAACCAACTGCAGATTGCAAGATATTCATATTTTTACTTATTTAGACAACTTGCTAAGCTTTCCAGAGTCTCCTTCAAAGTGAGTAGGGGTATCCTACACAAGCTGGGATTCCAAGAGAATTTACACAAGTCTTGTCTGACTCCTTATAGGATTGTTTTCATAGGATGTCTCCTGAACATCATAGTTCAAAGAACCTTTGATCCAGAGGAAACAAATAGATCTATACTTAGATCTGTTCCTGAACTTTTCCACTCAGACTATCATCTCAGCAAGGGAATTCCTAAGGATTCTGGGTCTTGTGGCATCTATGATACTCACCATACCTATTACAAAACTCCAATTGAGAAAAATCCAATGATACCTAAAATCTTTATGGTCCCAGCATCAACATCCCGACATTTCTGATTCCATTTTGAGGTTTTATAAAAAGGGAGATTTTATGGTGGAGACACCAAATTTCTCAGAATCCAGGTTTCTCATTCTCCCTTCCTGCTCCATCACAGTCAGTTGCAAAAGGCACCTCAAACTTTGCTTGGGAAGCAGTGTCGATGTTAATAAAAGTGCAGGGTCTGTGGGACAAAAACAGACAGAACAAAACACTTAAAAATGGAAGAGATGTTAGCTCTAATAAATTTTCTCAACACTCTCAACCATCTTTATTCCCCAGGACCTTTACAAATGTTTACAGAAAACACTTCAGTAATATGGGACATAAACAAGTAAGGGGGAGACCAGCGCTTACCTTCAGTGCAGATTAACCATCTTAGCCTGGGATATAGCTTTTTAACTCAACCTCACTCTACAGGCATTTTACAAACCATCAGAGCATAACTGTTTGGCATACAAGCTGAGTAGGACCAGAACAGACCCTCACAAATGTAAACTGAATCAGAGGTTTTTCTAGTAATTGATCCAGCTATGAGGAACACCTCAAATAGATCTACTAGAAAATATTATATTAGTAAATGGAAAAGGTTTTATTATTGCCGTCAAGAAAAGAACCAGCACCCATTCAGGGCTAGTGTTTTTCAAGTTCGACAATATTTGTGTGAATTACTATCTGGTTCACTTGTTGGTCTTTTTAGCATATCTGGCCATCAATTCCCAATTTCAATGCAATACCACATGAAAACGATGTTCTTCATTCCACATTGCTGCAGTCCTAACTATTGGGTAGTCCGCTGTCCAGTCGGCCCGAATACCAAAGTATATGGCTGTCGTCGGTCAGGGCGCATTAGACTGACGTCAGTACGTCAGGGTACTAATGCGCATGACCGACGTCATATCCTCAGTCTTTTTTGCCACATGGTCCGATGCAGAAGCAATTTTGCGGGTGCAGGTTGGCGTTCTGAAAATTTCTGAAGCCAGAGTTTCAGACCGAATCAAAGTTGGCTAAGTACCCGTTAGAATATTTTGGTTTTTTCTTGCCTCAGTATTTAACCGGATGTCAGAAAAAGTGAATAACTGTATTTCTTGTGGGAAACAGATACCTCATAGGGATTATCATACTTTGTGTATACCTTGTTTAGGGCCTGAGCACGACGTTGTTGGATGCCGTTCTTGTGCTAGATTTAACAAACGCACTATTAAGAGAAGGTTAGACTGTGCCAGGTTAGTGTTTGGGAAGCGTTGTAACTATAAAATGCCGTCGGATGTTCCGGCGCCGGCTTCGGCTAAAAAACGCAAGGACAAATCAGCAAAGCCTAGAGGGGAAGAACCGACAGTCCCAGACGTCGGTTCTTTAGAGGGCTCAGTGGAGCCGGAGGTTTTGCCAGGTGTTTCTTTAGAGTCTCAGGGAGAGACTTTACTGTTACAGGATGTTTCCTCTCAGGAAGTAGGCCAGGCTGAGGGGGCTTCTCAGGTGGCTGTTCTTCCCTCACTTCCTAAGGTGGTTAGGGCCTCCCCTTCTGTTTCCAAGGCTTCCTTAAGGGGCAGGCCAAGTTTTGCTTCAGTGGGGGTTTCTCCTACTGCTTCAGGGTCTTTGCCTAAGAAACATATGCTTAAAATGGCAGAGGATTTGATTACTATGATAAGGGGTTCTTTGCCCCCTCCGGATAAGAGGCCTAGGGTGGAACCTCAGCTTGAGAGTTTTGAGCAATGCTCGGAGGCTTCTGAGTCTTCGGCTGAAGACTTGCAGGAGTTCCCCCCTTATTCTGATTCTGATGTGGATGATTCTACTCCGTCAGCTTCTCCTCCTGAGGATTTTTCATTTTCAGAGACTTTGCATTCCATGAGGGAGCATTTTAAATGGGAAGGCCAAGATTTCTCTGATTCCAGGAAAAGGCTTAGGGAGTTTTTGTTTTTACCCCAGCATAGGCCTTTAGCTATACCTCCTGTTTTGAATGTGGTGGAAGATGTTTTTGCAGAGGCTTCCCTGAATCCTGATTCTTTGCCTCCTGCCCCTGTTAAGCCGGATAGACATTATAGGGTGCCTGAAGCTCATAAGTATCTTTTAAGAGTCCTAGGGCAGACCCGAAACTGTCTCTCAGGGGCCTAAAGGTGTAAAGGCCTCAGTTGTTAAAAATCCTGTCCCTCCTGATAAAGAGGCAAGGGCTTTGGATAGATGGGGAAAGAAAGTGTATACTTCTTCCACTTTAGCCATGAGGGCGTTGAATTGCCAGTTCCACATGTTAAAATATCAGAATTATCTTCTTTCACAGTTAAAATCTAAGGTGGATGCTCTAGCGGAAGGTATTGACTGTAAAGAGTTGCAGGATTTAGTACATGTGTCTGAACAAGTGGGTAAACATTCCTTGCAATGTGGTTTTGATGCTGTACAGGCCTCCTCCAGGGTGGCTGCCACTGGTTCTGTTCTTCATAGGCACGCCTGGTTGAGAGATCAGAATTTAGCTGAGCATGTTAAGACAAGAATTTTGGATGCTCCTTTGCAATCTGATGTGTTGTTTGGTTCGCCTGTGGAAGCAGTTCTGAAGAAAATGGAGGACAAGGCTAAATCTATGCAAACTGTTAAAGATTTTTTGCAGGTACAGCCTCCGAAGTTTAGTAGAAATTGGCCTGCTAAGGGTTGGACTTATCCTGCTTATGATTCCCAGTCTAGGGGTAGGTCTAGACGTGGTAGGGGCAGAGCTCAGGGTTCCTTTAGGCCTAGGACAGGGAGTTCACCTGCTCAGACTTCTGGTGAGGGCAAGGGTCAGTCCTTTCGTAAGCAGACCCAATGACCTGCCTTTTCAGCTGCCAGTTCATTCTCGCCTGGCAGCACCGTTGGGAGGAAGGCTGTCTCTTTTCAAAGAAAATTGGGATTTAATTACCCAAGACAGATGGGTTCTGGATATCATTCACCACGGTTACAGGTTTTATTTCCATACCTTGCCTCCTTTCAAAGGCATGCCAGACATTCCTCCTCTACAAAGACAAGAGGCGCACAAGCAAATTTCTCTGTTACTCCAAATAGGGGCCATTCAGCCAGTTCCTGTGCCAGAAAGGGGCCTAGGATTTTATGCTCGCCTGTTCCTAGTACCAAAGAAGGGGAACACGTGGAGACCAATTTTGGATTTATCTATCCTCAACACTTATCTGGACATTCCCAAGTTCAAAATGTTGACGTTACAACAGCTTTTACCTTTACTGGGCAAAGATCACTGGATGGTAACTTTAGATCTCAAGGAAGCTTACCTTCATGTGCCTATAAGATTAAGTTGCAGAAAGTATCTGCGTTTTCGAGCTGGAAGTTCTCATTATCAGTTCTCTGCATTGCCCTTTGGCTTATCTACTGCGCCCAGAGTATTCACGAAGGTTCTGGCTCCAGTGATAGCTTAATTCAGGCTACAAGGGATTCAAATCTACCCTTACTTGGACGATTGCCTGATTCTGGCTCAAGAAAAGGAAGACCTTCTACAGCATCTGGAATATGTCATAGCAGTGCTAAGATGCCTAGGGTATTCTGTGAACGAAATAAAGTCCAGTCTAGTACCCTCTCAAGACATGTGCTTTCTGGGTGTGAGACTGAATACAGCAGCCCAGATGGCCTTTTTAACCCCGGACAAACAAAAGAATCTCTCCAATTACTTCCATCAACTATCTCTTCAGTCCGGGCTGACTGCAAGGACAGTCCTTCAAGCCTTAGGGTTCATGGCATCTTGTATTCTGGTGCTTCCCAATGCCAAACTGCATATGAGGAAGCTACAATGGTATCTCAAAAATGTATGGACACAGCACTGCCAGGATTTGGACACTGTCATTCAAATAATACCTTGCATTCAAAAGGAATTTTTGTGGTGGGCTCAGGAATGTCACCTAAACAAGGGACTCTCTGTGACCCGGCCAGAGGCGAGTCAGATTCTAACGACAGATGCCTCAGACATTGCTTGGGGAGCTCATCTAAATGGAAAGTGGATACAAGACAAGTGGCCTGCCAGACTACAGCATCTACATATCAACATGAAAGAGATGTTAGCAGTTCAGTTTGCATTAATGGCTTTCAAGGAGTTACTTCTTCCAGGGCAGGTGTTGATTCTAACAGACAACACAACTGTCATGTGGTACATCAACAAACAAGGGGAACACATTCTTACCCATTGTGCAGGCAAGCAATGATTTTATGGGAGACTGCGCTCAGCTTGCAACTAACTCTTCAGGCAAGGTTTCTGCCGGAGCACAGAACTCCTTAGCAGATGTGTTAAGCAGACAAATCATGGATCCCCACGAGTGGAAACTGGATCTTCATGTATTTCAAAATTGACAGTGTCATGGGGAACTCCAGACATAGATCTGTTCGCTTCTCCACTAAACCACCAGCTGCCAAAGTTTTGCACAAAGAAGTTTCATCACACAGCTTGGAAAGTGGACGCTCTTTCTTTCAGTTGGAAAAATCTTCATGTGTATGCTTTCCACCTCTGCCTCTTCTTCCAAAAGTGCTTCTAAAGGTCAGACAAGACAAGCCAAGGATGATTTTAATAGCTCCAGATTGGCCTCGGCAGCACTGGTACCCATTACTGAGGAGTCTGGTAAAGAAGCCTCCATGGCCTTTACCCTTGATTCCACACCTGTTGTCTCAGAGAGAAGGTCACCTGCTCAATGTCAAACTTCACTCTCTTCATCTAACAGCCTGGCATATTCTGTTTTGAAAGGCAGCAGGTCTCAACTTCCTCAACAAGTTTTAAATGTGATTATGGAAGCCAGGAGACCTAGTACAAGAAAAGTGTACGCAGAGAAATGGAAGAGATTTTTATTTTGGAGTGCAGCAAACAATTTGGAGATTTCGGAGCCAAATTTGAGTGTGGCTCTTCAATATCTTACTGAGTTATTGGATAAAGGTTTGTCTTTCTCTTCCATTAAGATTCATGCTGCAGCAATTTCAGCTC
This sequence comes from Protopterus annectens, assembly GCF_019279795.1. Lineage (NCBI taxonomy): Eukaryota > Metazoa > Chordata > Ceratodontiformes > Protopteridae > Protopterus > Protopterus annectens. The sequence goes on from NC_056745.1 coordinate 1,419,043,165, forward strand.
ACTATGATTGTGACCCACCATTGTTTTCGCATCCTTTGTTCAAGCAATTTCTTAGAGGGGCAAAGAATATAAGACCCCCACGTAGAGCTCCTACTCCTGCTTGGGATCTCAATTTTGTGTTGGAGAAACTTACTCTACAACCTTTTGAGCCTGCGGCTACTGCTGAATTGAAATACTTGTCTTGGAAGACTGCTTTTTTGTTGGCCATACCTTCTGCAAGAAGGGTTTCTGAGTTACAGGCCCTTATGGCAGTGGAACCTTTTTTGATTTTTCATAAGGATAGGGTATCTTTACGTACTAATCCTTCCTTTATGCCTAAGGTGGTTTCTAGTGTGGCTTTAAACCAAACTATTCATTTGCCTACTTTTTATGCAGATCCTCAAAATAAAGGGGAAAAGATTTTGCACACTTTAGATGTACACAGGCAATTGCGTTATTATTTGAGCAGGACTAAAGATTTTAGGCAGTCTCAGCAGTTGTTTATTTCTTTTGCTTTGAGTTCTCAGGGCAAGCCTGTGTCGAAACAAACTATTTCTAGATGGATTGGGTGTTGCATTTCATTTTGTTATTCCCATCATGGCAAGGAAATTCCAGCTGGGATTAGGCCTCATTCCACTAGGGCTACTGCCACTTCAACAGCATTTCTAAGGGGGGTGGCAACTAAGGATATTTTGGAGGCAGCTACTTGGAGTTCAGTGCATACTTTTTCTAAGCATTATCACCTTCCTCTCTACTCTAAGTCTAGGGCTGGTTTTGCCACTGCTATTTTGCAAGGCATGTTGTCAGTTCCTGCTTCCTTATGATTTGCCAGCCTCCCTTACCTCTGCTTTGGGATTCTACCCAATAGTTAGGACTGCAGCAATGTGGAATGAAGAACATAGTACAGTTTTGTACCTACCATAAATGTAGATGTTCGAGGATCCACATTGCTGCAGTCCAATTTACCCTCCCTCCTTCCCCTCTGTGTTTAGGGGTGGTTGTGTAGGTGAGGTTATATTCTGCTACTTGTGTATATATTGTATATATATATATATATTTTTTGGTGCAGGTATTTTGGGAGTTTTTGTTTTTGGCCTTATCTTTTCAGGGTCTTCTGACATCTGGGGCAAGAAAAGACTGAGGATATGACGTCGGTCATGCGCATTAGTACCCTGACGTACTGACGTCAGTCTAATGCGCCCTGACCGACGACAGCCATATACTTTGGTATTCGGGCCGACTGGACAGCGGACTACCCAATAGTTAGGACTGCAGCAATGTGGATCCTCGAACATCTACATTTATGGTAGGTACAAAACTGTACTTTTTTGAAAATGGTACAACCTCATAGAAAACAGGTAGCTCCTCCTTGGGATCTTAATTTTGTGTTACAAAAACTAACAATTGCTCCATTTGAACCATCTCATCAGGCTGGCTTGAGGTCCTTGACATGGAAAACGATTTTACTAATTGCTCTGACCTCTGCAAGCAGAGTATCTGAGCTGCAAGGTCTTGTGTTGAATTATTCTCATCTCATTTTCCACAAAGATAGGATTTCCTTAAGATCTAATCCTTCATTTATGCCTAAAGTGGTATCTGAGTTTACCTTAAACCAAGCTACCTATCTCCCTGCCTTCTTTGCAGAACCTAAAAATGAGGGAAAAAAATACTCATACCTTGGATGTCCATAGACATGTCAGGTAATATCTTGACAGAACATTTTTTTCAGAACTTCTGATAAATTGTTCATTTCTTGGGAAGGTAAGGAAAAAGGACAACCTGTATCAAAATATTATTTCAAAATGGTTGTCTCCTGCTATTGCCTTGCGTAAATGTTTTACCTTTGATCTAGTGCCCTTACCATAGTTAAATCCTGCTGGTTAGCATTCTGTCCACTAAAACTAACAACTAGCCAACTTTAGACACCTGTAATATCCATGGGTGCAGGGGGGGCCCTTATCATCCTTGACTGTGTGAGGGGGCCCACAAAAGCTGCTATTGATTGCAGAAAAAAATGAAGAGAAAAAGAAACAGAAAAAAAAGATTATTCATGTTCCAGTTATATACTTTATCTGAAGCAGGGGTGTGATATGACACCAGTCACTGACCCGGTGCTGCAGTACTAGTGGCGCATAATGTATTGCTATTTACTGAAATCAGTGTAAAATTACTATTGCTATGGTGTGTGTGTGTGTGCATGTGTGTATGTGTGTTTCAGTGTAAGGTTAACAAGCTGGCTATAATCTATTTCACTTCATAGCACAAACATCATCACCTTTGCCATTATACCTGTATGGTCATAATGTATTTATGAGTAACAAGTTGGCCATATTTTTATCCATGTGCCATCACAAATATAGACCTTACATATTACAGGGTGCTATTTTTGGTGGTTTGGCAGGAACAGGATGTACGTGAAATCAACTGTTCATTGCCACTGTGGTACAGTGAGTAGCATTGCCATTTCACAGTGCTTTGTTCTGGATGAGTTCTTTGTTGTTTTTTTCTATGTGAAGTATTCCTGCCCTCCCTGCCTGTGTGTGCATCTATCCATGAGTTCAGATTTCCTATAGTACCATAAAAACAAGCAGCAGGTGAAATTAAATTCCTGAAAGTGGATGTGTAGTGTGTATATAAAACAATATCACTAATTTTTATCTGTGCACACACAATAATTCCAGGCACACACAACATTTTTTGGGTAACAGAAAGAAATGCAGTTAACGATTAATTATATTTTAAAAGTAAGACTCATAAAATACATCAGAACAATCAAAGAACATTCAAACATGTAGAGCTTATAGGAATGTGGTGGCCCCCACACCCAGGGCTGTATAAATGGATTTTAACATGGACTTAGTGGTGTCCTCTGCCCTAAACCCCACCCATTCTAAAGTCAGCCCTGTTCAGACGTGTATACAGAAGGTTGTTGTAAGTTGTATAGGGGGCTGGCAATGGTGTAGTCATTACTTCTTTAATTTTCATCACAATAAAACCTTAGAGTTGTGAACAGGAGGTCAATACAGCTTGTGCTGGGGCTGGGGGCAGTGTCATTATTGTTTCTTTTACTTTTCTAAAAGACTTTGTTGGTGAGCAGTCTCACATAGCCCTATCGCATCAGCAAACCAAACACATAAACACACAAAAACATACTCAGAGGCTCTAAATAAAAATCTGCCTAAGCAGCAGAGACCTCCAAAGCAGACATCCAAGCAACACCTACCACGAAACAATATCCACGTAGCACATAGCTCACAAAGTCAGTGTGCCACACAGTCACAGCCCTAAAGGCTAAACAACACACCTGATACACTTGTAATAGGTGACTCTATTGTCAGACACACTGATGTCCCATTCACCAGGCTGAACAAGGAGAAGGTTACTGTAAGCTGCCTGTCGGGTGCCAGGATCCGCCACATAACACAAGCACTCAGGTCACTCCAAAGCAAGTACAAATATGACTCCATCATTGTCCATGCTGGTGTGAATGACCTGAGACGTACCTCCCTGGACTACATGAAAAAAGATGTACAGGAGCTCATTGATCATGTAGCCCAGGCCAGTATGACCCTGACCTTGAGTAGCATCTTACCCCCACCAAGAATGATGCCACAGTATAAAGACAAAATTATCAATTTTAACAATTGGCTAAAGTATTGGTGTCATTCAAAGGGATCCAGTGTCTGTCAGCCTGGGATGACATGCTCGACAAGCCACGTTGCTTCGCTAGGGACGGCTTGCACCTGTCACTCCTGGGTTTTCGAATACTGGCAAAGGCTCTTGCCTCCCCCATAGTGCCTTTTTTAGGCAAGGCTCAAAAGACAAACCCACCCCCATAGATAACACAAAGAAAAAAAAACTAAGGGTAATGCTGCTCAACGCCAGAAGTCTAAACCTCAAGATGCACGCAGTCGAGACTCTCCTCAGTATGGAGAATATCGATATCTGTGCAGTAACAGAAACCTAGTTCAAGGCTCCCGAGAGCACCCCAGCACTACCAGGTTATACCTCATACCATGCTTTCCTGCCCCAAAACTCGGACCGAACCACAAAAGGAGGGGGAGTATCCATATTTATCAAAGATACCCACACCTCCAGGTTAGTGGCACTGCACAAGGCATCGGAGAACATCCATGTGCAACTAACAGTGGGAAAAACTGCCTTTCAGTTTGTAGCCTGCTACAGACCACCCTCCCAAACACAGGAACCTCACTCGGCTTTCCTGAGAACACTGGAGAATATGAAGGTCTCACCAAACACTATTATATTGGGTGACTTCAACTACCCAAACATCGATTGGGAAAACTACTCAAGCCCAAACACCCTCGCCCAACGGTTCCTAGAATTTATAAACTCAAATGCTATGGAACAACTGGTCACCACTCCCACAAGAAGGGAAAACATATTGGATCTGGTAATCACCAACATGGGGTCTCAAAGTTCCACACCAGAGGTATATCCCTCATTGGTAAGCTCAGACCATAAACAAATCTCACTGGACATCCATATTCCATCCCCACCCCTAGCCAAGGAAACCACGGTGAAGAACTTCTCAAAAGCAAACTTCACACTTCTCAAAACTGAGCTGGAATCCTTCAAAGCCCCCAGGCCAGTGGAAAATACGGCCCAAAATGCAGGATCCTTTACAAAAGCATTCTATGGACACCTACAGGAATGCATGGAGCATGCTATCCCAAATAAAACCAAGACTCACTCCTCCAAAGGCAGGAGACCTGTCTGGTGGACCCCAGCCATAAAGAAGCTATACAATAGAAGGAGAAAGCTACTACATGACAGAGCAAAATCCCAAAAAGGGAAGGCATCACTGATCAGTAGTAGCAAGAAACTACGATCCCTCATAAAATCAACTAAGGCCAGCTTCGAAAGAAAAATTGCACAAGACACTAAAGATAATCACAAGGCCTTCTTTAGTTATGTCAGAAACCTGGGAGGCAACTCCCAGATATGCTCTGAGTTAGTGCAAAATGACAAAAAATACACTGAACCCACAGACATTGCCAACATCCTGGCAGAAAGGTTCAGTGCAAACTTCTCTCCCCCTTTCCCCCCAAAAGAGCAAATGTCTGTCCCAACAGAGTGTAGCCTTCCTGAGATCACAGATGCACAGGTGAGAGCTGCCCTCTCCAAAGCAAAAAACACAGCATCAGTGGAACCAGATGGTGTCCCGGGCTGCGTCTTATACGAGCTCCAAGAAAAACTAAACCCTCATATAAAGTCACGGTTCAATCTCGGCCTTACTACAGGTTATGTACCCAAGGAATGGTGTACAGCAACAGTGGTCCCACTCTACAAAGGCAGTGCCACAACAGACCCCGGATACTATCACCCTATAAGCCTGACTAGCCAGGTCTGCAAAGCTATGCAGCGTATCATCATGGAAATCATACACAAAGACATTGGGAACCTCCAGACACTGGATCCTACCCAATTCGGCTTCATTAAGGGCAGATCTTGCCTCTCGAACCTGGTCGACTTCTTTGAAACAGTTACCAAAGCCATAGATGAAGGGAAGGTAGTCCACACAGCCTACCTGGACCTCGCAAAAGCCTTCGACACAATACCCCACTCAGGCATTATAAATAAGCTCACCAGCTTAAATATCAACCCCTATGTCACAAGATGGGTTGCAAACTGGCTCAGGGATAGAACCCACATGGTCAGAATAGCAGGTGCCATGTCAGACTCTAAACCAGTTACAAGTGGTGTCCCACAAGGCTCAGTCCTGGGGCCTCTCTTGTTTGGTATATATTTCTCTGAGGTACAGGCTAACACGGGTGGACTATGGCTGACCAAGTTCGCAGATGACTGCAAACTGGGTGCTGTAATTGACTCTCCGGCTGACACAAGCATCCTCCAAAAGGGTCTCACAGAGACGGATAACTGGTGCCAGAGCCGCAGCCTAAAGCTAAATGCCAAAAAGTGCATAGTCATCCCCTTTGGGAAAAGCAAAGTGCCCACAAATTACCACATAGGTGGTAATCCATTAAGTACGGAAGAAGTAATTAGGGACTTGGGGACCTAAGTAGATAGCAATCTCTCCTTTGCAATCACGTTGCCAAAGTGGTTAGAAAGACCTTCTATATAGCCCACCTTATCATGAAAGGGTTCACATCTAGATCAAGAGAGGTGATTGTGCCCCTCTACTCATCACTTATCAGGCCCATAATTGAGTACATTGCCCCATTTGGGATGTACCTTACTCGACACCTTCAGCAACTGGAAAGACCCCAAAAGTATCTCACCAAGAGGATCAAGGGGCCCAAACAGCTGCCCTATGCAGCTCAGCTAAAGAAACTCCAGCTCTACTCAGTTCTGTACCGCCAACTCAGAGGCGATCTGTGTCTGACGTATAAAGCCATGTCCAACCCAGAATTAATGGTCATGCTTCTCCTCAGGAAATCCAAATCCCTTAGAGCTACACTGTCCAGGGACTTGAACCTCAGCACAGAAATAAATAGGACATGCTGCAGGGACAGATTCATATCCCAGAGGCTCCCCTCACTCTGGAACAAAATCCCAATCCATGTTAGGCAGAGTCCCTCACTGACCCTCTTCAAGAGAAATCTTGACGAGTGGATGGGAGATCGTAAGTTTACCCCTGGGATCTCTTCTGTGTCCCTGCTTGACAGAGGTACAGTAAACTAACCTTAAAAGGGCTACCTTCTGTGACCTACTATACAGAGGCACAGTCAACTAATCGAAAAGGGTGGAAAAAGCCAAACACACTCTGGCTAGGCTTATAAATGCCCTAGGGCAGATAGCCTAGTATCAACCTATGAACCTATGAGAAATGAAGGTTACTATACCTTTTGTAGGGGCAGTGTACTCTCTAGAAGTAATAAAATGTAATATATTATAGTAATCATTTTTTTCACTTTCATCATTGTAACAGTTCAGTTTGGAGAGTAGGAGTGTTTAATGAGGAGGCATGCTTTCTATGTGTATGGCAGCAGTCAGTTGAAATACATGACTGTGGCCTTTTGAATATCTACTTTTTATCTCAGTATAATACCAGAGGGATGCACAGGCAGTAAGTAACTGTCTTATTTTGGGGAGTGTGGGGGGGGGGCAGGCAATATTCCCAGACAGGATTTGTGTATCCTCATAACAATTGTCTTGTTATTTTATCATGAGCTACTGTTTTGTCAGTTTTGAACATTAAGCCTTGGCACAACTTATGTCTTCATTGAAAGAAAAAAAATAAGACTGAAATTCTTCTCTTACTCATGATCATTGTTCAGGCCAACAGTGGATTAAAATGTTGGGAAATGTTCTAAAATGCACCTGAGAGCATCTATACCCCTATGGCTTTAGGGACCCTGGCTTAACTGAGTTGCTTCTTTATCACTGTTATCACTGTGCTGTTTGGGCTGACCAAGATGTATTGAAAGAATGCAAGGAAACTGAAGTTGAAAACTACACTGGATTTATTTCCTTAATCATAATTCCTGTTCAAGCCATCATTGGATGAAAAGGTTGTGTAAAAAGAAAAAAAAAAACTTTAAAAATGCACTTCAAAGTCAGTACAGAAATTCATAACTTCTCAAAAAAGCTGAAGAGTAAAGCAAAATGTGGGAAAAGGAAGGAAAAAGTAATGTACGTGGTGAGGAGATCCTGAGATAGGGGGAAAAAAGTGGGGAGCAGTGAAGGATGTGTGTATGACTGGTGTGGTGAAACAGTAGGCAGTGCTTATGGCAGTCCTGTGTCATCACTGCAACTAAATGCCATTCACTATGAATGCCCTACTGTGAGATGTGCTGACATTGTGTGGTACACAAGCCTGTCATAACGTAAAGGTATTGTAGCTACAGGTCAGTCTGTGTGTACTACCTCTAAGACTCTGCAACGTGAACCAAAAGGTTGCTTAGGAGGGGTGGCAGTGAGAGACTTAGACTGGAAGTGTCCATGCGAGCCCCTAAAATGAAATTTACTAACACTGTCCAGCCCTGAGGACTGCAGGGTATCATGCAAAATAAACAGAAGGCATTTTAAGCCTAATGTTCTGCCAGAAAACTCACTAACTCTTCCTGCAAAACTATTTTTGAAAAAAATAATTTATTGAAGGAACCTTGTGGTTGGGGTTACTTTTGATAAACCAAAATCTGATTTTCAGTCTTTTCAGGCAGTCATGCCTAAAAATTGGTCAATTACATTCAGCAAGACAGGCTGCATATTCCGATTAAATTATATATCTGGATTTTACAATTTTTAAGGTTTACATTCAGTCACTTCATTAGTGAAAGCACATTTAAAATCAGTTTATCATCTTCTGCACAGATTGCATTTCCCATTCGACATCAGCATGCTAAAAGTCAAATCTTTCTTGCAAAATCTCATGATGCTGCCAATGTAGTGCATCTTTCTGGGTAACGTTCTTCTGTACTGCAACTGAAGACATCATCTCTATTGTCTGCTAGGTAAAACATGTCGATGAGTTGAGGTAAGCACTTTCTTATTCTTGGCTCTGAAACAATTTAAGGTGAAAGTTGTAGCTGTATAGTATTACTGAGAAAACTACATGCATTCATATATAAATGCCTGCTGTTTTATTCTGAAAGAGAATATACAGTATGTTTTTAAACTACCTAAATTTTACTGTGTCTTAAAGATGGTATATTGTGCTAACAGTAATATCCCGCAGAGAAGACATTCATGGGAACCTGACTCTACAGGAGTGTGAGGTGTCCTGAGGGGTGGCAGGTCTTGCACATCTTGATCATTCCATTATTTTTAGTAACCCCCCCCCAAAAAAAAACAAAGTCCTTGATCTTAAAAATTATTTCATATTTTTATGTTATATTTTAATAACCTGCAAAATAATAGTGTGTGTGTGTGTGTGTATGTGTGTTTGTGTGTGTGTGTGTGTGTCTGTGTGTGTGTGTGTGTGTGTGTGTGTGTGTGTGTGTAGCAACGTGTGTGTGGTTGTGTATAGTTATGCATGTGCATAATATATAATTTGAAAAAGTTCACTTCACCAGTTCAAGTAAATAAACAGCAAAAAAAGTACAATACATTTGACTACCATCAACAAGAACAGCAGATCAAGATTCCCCGTCATCGGGGTTTCTTCATTGTATTTATTTACTTAAACTGGTGATGTGTACTCTTTTGAATTTATGTGTTTTATCTGGACACACCAGTTTTGGGTCAGCTCCATATGTGCACAGTTTCTGATTTTCAGGACCGGCCATAGGTTAACTGGTCCCCTAGGCAAAAGGGCTCCACAGTACTCCCAACACCACCCAGTGCTCCCATTCTGGTCAACCTACACCATCCAGATTTCTGTTTTCTTCCTTTTTCACACAGTTTGTCCTACTCTTCAGTTTTTTTCTGTATTCATACAAAATATTTTAAAGAAACCACTTCTTTACCACAAAAAACATAAACTGATAAATACTGGAAATGCACTCCTGCTAGAGCGGCACCCTAGGTGACCACCTAATTGGCCTATGCCTAAGGCCGGCTATGCTGATTTTATATATTATTTATACACACACACACACACACACACACACACACACACACATATATGTATGTATATGTAGTTACATTTCCAAATACAGATAGTTCAAAATGCAGGCAGTGTGTACTGCAGTATCAGAATACCAATAGTTCAGAATGCAGACAGTGGGTACTGCAGTATCAGAATACCAATAGTTCAGAATGCAGACAATGTGGATGGCAGTATCAGAATACCGTCAGTTCAGAATGCAGACAGTGTGGACGTCAGTATCAGAATACCAATAGTTCAGAATGCAGACAGTGTGTACTGCAGTATCAGAATACCGACAGTTCAGAATGCAGACAGTGTGTACTGCAGTATCAAAATACAGGCAGTTCAGAATGCAGACAGTGTGTACTGCAGTATCAGAATACCAACAGTTCAGAATGCAGAGTGTGGATGGCAGTATAAGAATACCATCAGTTCAGAATGCAGACAGTGTAGACTGCAGTATCAGAATACAGGCAGTTTAGAATGCAGGCAGTGTGTACTACAGTATCAGAATCCAGGCAGTTCAGAATGCAGACAGTGTGTACTGCAGTATCAGAATACCAACAGTTCAGAATGCAGACAGTGTAGATGGCATTATCAGAATACAGGCAGTTCAGAATGCAGACAGTGTGTACTGCAGTATCAGAATACCATCGGTTCAGAATGCAGACAGTGTGTACTGCAGTATCAGAATACAGGCAGCTCAGAATGCAGAGAGTGTGGACGGCAGTATCAGAATACCGTCAGTTCAGAATGCAGACAGTGTGTACTGCAGTATCAGAATACCAATAGTTCAGAATGCAGACAGTGGGTACTGCAGTATCAGAATACCAATAGTTCAGAATGCAGACAGTGTGGATGGCAGTATCAGAATACCGTCAGTTCAGAATGCAGACAGTGTGGACGGCAGTATCAGAATACCAATAGTTCAGAACGCAGACAGTGTGTACTGCAGTATCGGAATACCAACAGTTCAGAATGCAGACAGTGTGTACTGCAGTATCAGAAAACAGGCAGTTCAGAATGCAGACAGTGTGTACTGCAGTATCAGAATACCAACAGTTCAGAATGCAGACAGTGTGGATGAAAGTATCAGAATACTATACGTTCAGAATGCAGACAGTGTGGACTGCAGTATCAGAATACAGGCAGTTCAGAATGCAAACAGTGTGTACTACAGTATCAGAATACCAACAGTTCAGAACGCAGACAGTGTAGATGGCAGTATCAGAATACAGGCAGTTCAGAATGCAGACAGTGTGTACTGCAGTATCAGAATACAGGCAGTTCAGAATGCACACAGTGTGTACTGCAGTATCAGAATACCAACAGTTCAGAATGCAGAGAGTGTGGACGGCAGTATCAGAATACCGTCAGTTCAGAATGCAGACAGTGTGTACTGCAGTATCAGAATACCAATAGTTCAGAATGCAGACAGTGGGTACTGCAGTATCAGAATACCAATAGTTCAGAATGCAGACAATGTGGATGGCAGTATCAGAATACCGTCAGTTCAGAATGCAGACAGTGTGGACATCAGTATCAGAATACCAATAGTTCAGAATGCAGACAGTGTGTACTGCAGTATCAGAATACCGACAGTTCAGAATGCAGACAGTGTGTACTGCAGTATCAAAATACAGGCAGTTCAGAATGCAGACAGTGTGTACTGCAGTATCAGAATACCAACAGTTCAGAATGCAGAGTGTGGATGGCAGTATAAGAATACCATCAGTTCAGAATGCAGACAGTGTAGACTGCAGTATCAGAATACAGGCAGTTTAGAATGCAGGCAGTGTGTACTACAGTATCAGAATCCAGGCAGTTCAGAATGCAGACAGTGTGTACTGCAGTATCAGAATACCAACAGTTCAGAATGCAGACAGTGTAGATGGCATTATCAGAATACAGGCAGTTCAGAATGCAGACAGTGTGTACTGCAGTATCAGAATACCATCGGTTCAGAATGCAGACAGTGTGTACTGCAGTATCAGAATACAGGCAGCTCAGAATGCAGAGAGTGTGGACGGCAGTATCAGAATACCGTCAGTTCAGAATGCAGACAGTGTGTACTGCAGTATCAGAATACCAATAGTTCAGAATGCAGACAGTGGGTACTGCAGTATCAGAATACCAATAGTTCAGAATGCAGACAGTGTGGATGGCAGTATCAGAATACCGTCAGTTCAGAATGCAGACAGTGTGGACGGCAGTATCAGAATACCAATAGTTCAGAATGCAGACAGTGTGTACTGCAGTATCGGAATACCAACAGTTCAGAATGCAGACAGTGTGTACTGCAGTATCAGAAAACAGGCAGTTCAGAATGCAGACAGTGTGTACTGCAGTATCAGAATACCAACAGTTCAGAATGCAGACAGTGTGGATGACAGTATCAGAATACCATCCGTTCAGAATGCAGACAGTCTGGACTGCAGTATCAGAATACAGGCAGTTCAGAATGCAAACAGTGTGTACTACAGTATCAGAATCTAGGCAGTTCAGAATGCAGACAGTGTGTACTGCAGTATCAGAATACCAACAGTTCAGAATGCAGACAGTGTGTACTGCAGTATCAGAATACAGGCAGTTCAGAATGCAGACAGTGTGTACTGCAGTATCAGAATACCAACAGTTCAGAATGCAGACAGTGTGTACTGCCGTATCAGAATACCAATAGTTCAGAATGCAGACAGTGTGGATGGCAGTATCAGAATATCGTCAGTTCAGAATGCAGAGATTGTGGACGGCAGTATCAGAATACCAACAGTTCAGAATGCAGACAGTGTGAATGGCAGTATCAGAATACCATCCGTTCAAAATGCAGACAGTGTGGACTGCAGTATTAGAATACAGGCAGTTCAGAATGCAAACAGTGTGTACTACAGTATCAGAATCTAGGCGTTCAGAATGCAGACAGTGTGTACTGCAGTATCAGAATACCATCGGTTCAGAATGCAGACAGTGTGTACGCAGTATCAGAATACAGACAGTTCAGAATGCAGACAGTGTGTACTGCAGTATCAGAATACCAACAGTTCAGAATGCAGAGAGTGTGGACGGCAGTATCAGAATACCATCAGTTCAGAATGCAGACAGTGTGTACTGTAGTATCAGAATACCAATAATTCAGAATGCAGACAGTGAGTACTGCAGTATCAGAATACCAATAGCTCAGAATGCAGACAGTGTGAATGGCAGTATCTGAATACCATCAGTTCAGAATGCAGACAGTGTGGACGGCAGTATCAGAATACCAATAGTTCAGAATGCAGACAGTGTGTGCTGCAGTATCAGAATATCAATAGTTCAGAATGCAGACAGTGTGGACGGCAGTATCAGAATACCGTCAGTTCAGAATGCAGATGCAGGTAAATCTGTCTGTGTGAGTGTTTTTGGTTTAGGGCTAGAGTAAGGTTTGTGTTGTGCATGTTAGTTAGGGTAACCATTTGAAATGTCAGGACCTGCTAGACCAAGTCCCAAAATACAGAGACTGAATGGCCTAAAGAACAGACTTACATGTATTAAGTCAAAAATGCTATTTCTCAGAATATTCCCATTTTTCCAAGGTATGACAATCTTGGAGTTGGTATATATAAATTCAGGGGTTGGAGACAATTGTCCCCCCCCCCCATGAGTAGTGCAGGGGGCTCCCCCTCAAAAAAAAAACAAGATTTACGGAGAAGAACAATCTTCAGTGTTCACTCTTCTCCGGTGTTTTTGTTCTTTTTTCTGCATGTCGGCACTCAGCATTTCAAATGTGGACATTTCAACAGGGAGCCATTTGCTGGTGTATGTTTCAGTGTCTGAACTCATATTGTGTACTGGTAGTGTTATGGAAAGGATTTTTCTGAATTAAGATGCAAAGTTAGGATTAGAGGCAGGAGCAAGTTTAGAGTCAGGGTTAGGGCAGGTGGGATGGGGTGGGAAGTTTGAATTTTGCTAGTAGCTTCCAATATGTTCCCTTTAAACTGAAATAATGTGAAAACTGGATAATCATGTTTGCTAAAACAATGTATGATATCAGTAGAACTAGATCGAAACTTGTAAGTAGCTTTACCTTTGAACGGTAAAGAACAAGTTAAACTGTTGCTCTGTCTCTGTGCTACTGATTTTAAATATCTGATTCACTGATAACACAGGCTGCAGGTCTGAGATAAACTGTGAAGTTGTGTCATTGAGAAGAACATGTTATTTTTGTATTAGTTTAATTTCCACTTCCTTTTGTTTTCGTATTACCGCTGTGACCGTAACCCTTGCTAATTCAGTTATCATACAGAGATGTTGAACACACTAAGCATTTTCATAAGAAATGTGGCTGTTATTCATTTTCAGATCCAATGTTTTTAATCAGAAGAAACATGAGGGCTGAACTGTAACATTAGGTCATATTTCTTATGAAAGCATTTACTGCAGTCAGGCATCTCACTGAGATAATGGAATTGCTTTATTCTTTTCAGCGCTGCCCTCAGAGCAAAATAACAGGCGAACAGATTTTTTTTTACTACCAACTCCATTCATATGTGGAAGATTATGTGCCACAGCAATCATTTCAGAAACCACCGTACAGCACAGTATAACTACTACAAAAGTCGCTATTTACACAATGCTATTGTGCGACGTCAGCTCTGAAGGTATTCCATAGGCAAACAAAAGTCAAGACAGTACCTGAAAAAGAATTTACCCAGTAACGTAAAAAAAGCAAGATGTAGGCTACTAACCTAGTAAGATTAAGCCAGTCAATACAGGATAAGTAAATAAAATAAACTGTATAAAATGCTGTCGTATGAGCATTGTTCTAATTTTAAGTTAAAGTATCCTGCATGCAGTATCATGACTGACTTTTCAGTCACAATGTTACTTTTGTTAAAAAAACAATGTAACAAAGGATGCACATCAGAAGTGAAGCTTGAGGTAAATTCCTTATTGTACTACTCAGAAACAAAAAATACTATTATTATTTATAATCATTGGACTAGTCACAATGGTCTGTAATCAGTGGGTATGAACTTAGCTTCTCTGATGAGGCAAAACATTAGTTTTAACATTCTAACCTGTCTGCCTTGCATGATATCTGTCAGCATTGCATATGATCCTTTTTAGTGTAGTGGGTTTATATTTTTAATGCAATCCCATTTCTGTAATTTATAGACATTAGTCATCTCCATGTACATCCTACATTGCTGTTTCTGTCCAGGTTTTAAGGTTTTAAAACTTTCATCTTGGATTCATGAGCTTTCTTCATTTTGAGGTGTGTGTGTGTGTGTGTGTGTGTGTGTGTGTGTGTGTGTGTGTGTGTGTGTGTGTGTGTGTGTGTGTGTGTGTGTGTAAGCATGCATGTGTGTGTATGTGTGTGCGCATGTGTTCGTGTATGTGCGTGTGTGTGTGTACGCATGCATGTGTGTATTTGTATGTGTGCGCATGTGTGTCTGTGTGCATGTATGTGCACACGTGAGTGCGTATGTGTGTATACGCATGCATGTGTGTAATTGTGTGTGTGCGCATGTGTGTCTGTGTGCGTGTATGAGTTTTGTGTGTGTGTGTGTCTGTGTGCATGCGCGCACGTGTGTGTGTGTGTGTGTGTGTGTGTGTGTGTGTGTGTGTGTGTGTGTGTGTGTGTGTGTGTGTCTGTCTGCATGCGCGCACGTGTGTGTGTGTGTGTATGAATAATTTTAGTATCACAAGTGGTGAGTAACCTCTGTACCATTACTGCTGCCAGACACTGTTACTAACAGGAGTCAGAAACAATATTCCCTAAGAATAAATAATCAGTTTTAAAGTTAACTGTGCATGTTTTTGATTTTAAGCATTTTTTTCATTTAACATATTTAACAAATATTTTCTAGCAGTTATACTGTGGACCTGAGAAGACCAGTTTTGTGATTCCTAACCGTGTGATACATATGGCAGATTCTGCAAAAGCACAGTTTTGTGGATCTGCAAAAGCAAATATTTCAAATTTTTTACCTATGGTTGGATTTCACTCCTCAAAACCCCTTATTCAGGGAAAGATGCCCTGTACATTCACTTATATATCATCATGTCTAATGTCACTTCATGTAGTATTCAGTGGGGGATTAAAAATGCTGAATGAGTATTTACCCATGGCACCTGCCATATATGCACATAGGCCAGTGAAGATCTTCAGAACGTGCATTTTTTTATTTATTTCATAAAGAAATGTTTGTTTTCTTAAAAGAACGAGTAAGTAAAGGCTCACAGTCACAGCAATCCTATCAAAAGTGCCGCAGCTTTCTGTTCCCTGCTGACCCATGATTCATTGGGAAAGCAGCAACTAGATTGCGCACATGCATATTACAAAGTGTATGTGGGTAGATGGATTGCCATGTTGAATGTTAGTGGGGTTTTTCATGCTAGCAGACAACTAGATATTTTTTGGAGGGGGGATAGCTGTTCTTTGGGATAAAAGGAACTTGAGCTTTACATTTGCTCAGTTTAAATCCCATCTGGTTTTAAAGACTAGAGTTCATTTGTGTGAAATAAAATAGAATACTTTTCTTTTTTTAATTTGCTGGCAAGTGACCAGCTTGGGAGGACAGCTGTACATGGAGAAGAAAGTAACTTGATTGCTTTATTTGTTTAGTTTAAAGGCTGGTTGGTATTAAGGGCTAATGTGCATAAATAGGAATATTTATTATTTTACTTGGGAAGGGGAGAGGCAAGCCATGCTGTGAATTAAAATTTCCATCTCTTAATTTGCTGAGTTTAAAAGTCTACCATTAAGGGTTGGGCAAGTGTAAATTTGTGTCTAATAAATTGGAATATATACTTTTTTGTTAATCTGCTGGCAGGCAACCAGACTGGGGGTGGCTTGCTGTGTCGTGGGTAAAAAAATAAACTTGCCTTATTCATTTTCTCTCTTTAAAGTATGCATTAAGCTCTAGCATGCACTTATGTGAAATATATTGCAATATTTAGTCTCTGGCCAATCTTTGTATAAAATACACTTGAAACTGTCTATTTTTTCACAGAATATCCTTGTCTTTGCCCAGTATTTTTAGTCTACAACATAATCTATTGTTTTCACCCAGTTTACAGTCTGGATTTACAGAACTATTGTGCATTTGTATGAAATAAGCTATGGGTACTGTTTGTGTGAAACCAAGTTGAAAATGTTAATGATTTTGCAGAATATCCCTGAGTTTACCACATACTTTTGATTTGTGCCTCGTACAGTTTCTGTTTTTTTGTTTTTTTTTGCCTAATCACTGAGGAATTCAGTCACTAAATGGGGGGAGAGGCTGACCCTGGATGAAAGCAACCTACCCTCTTGCCATTTCCTCAGCTTACCGTATGGCTTTGCAGAGGTAGTGCAGTTGTATGAAATGAGATTTGGGAACTCTTTGAACAATGCCAAAGAAACTCAGAAAACTGCAAGATAATCCCAAAAAAAGTTTATATTAGTATAATTTTTAAAATCCACTTTAAAAGTAGTACAAAATCAATTTAAAAGTTGCACAAGTGCTTTCATCTTCCCCAAGATACGAAGACTTTATCAAATGAAACATTGAGCCCATTTAAAAAGTCTGTGTGGGATGCCCCTGGCATATCCCTGCTACTTATGCAAACTAACCAAATTTCCAAAACTGATGTAACTTGCGTTTGGGGAAAGAATTCACCAAGAGAATAGGAGATACTTTTTCACATTTAAATTTTCACTATTATGTAGAGCACACTTATCCTCCTCAAATGTTTCAATAAGAACCATATTTCTTCATCTTTCATATATGTAATTACTCCAATCAGCAGCACTGGACTTTGTCATAAAATTTAGACTTTCAGTATGTCATAAATTCAGAATAATTATATTTTAAATACTTTTTAATAAGGTAAGTGAATTCAGTCATTGCTGGTCATTTTCATCTTATTTCCTAGGACACAAGGCCAATGATAAATGCAGTATATACAGACAGCTTAGAGAAATCAATCAACCAGCATAGTTTTCAGAAATGTAAGGAAACTAGAGAACTTGGGAGATGCAATTTAGTTTGCAAGTCACATTAATATGTTTTAGGTTGGCAAAAGCTTGCAATGTGTGTGTGTGTGTGTGTGTGTGTGTGTGTGTGTGTGTGTGTGTGTGTGTGTGTGTGTGTGTGTGTGTGTGTGTGTATGTGTTTATATATATGTGTGTGTGTGTGTGTGTGTGTGTGTGTGTGTGTGTGTGTGTGTGTATGTGTTTATATATATGTGTGTGTGTGTGTGTGTGTGTGTGTGTGTGTGTGTGTGTGTGTGTGTGTGTGTGTGTGTGTGTGTATCTATAGCTGTATATATTTATATACATATATATTTATATACATATATATGTATATATATATATATATATATATATATATATATATATATATATATAGGGGGAGAGATACTGCATGAGTAGGACTTTAATGGGGAGGGTGATAAAAGAAAAATGATGCAAATTAAGCAGATCAACATAGTGGAGAGCATATGGAGAAGGGCAAGGTAGTGTTCCTCCTCTTCGTATGTTCATAGGAGATCAGTAAGCTAACGGCCCAGGAGCCCTTGCATGCCTAGGCATATCTAACCTGAGCTTCTCTGTTTTCCATAGTTAGATGAACAAAGTTCACAGAGTTATGAGCCTATGCTATTGCACATAATACCGACTGCTTCTGTCCAAGAGGGTTATGGGTGCCACCCCAGGAGTAAATTTACGATTACCCATCCATTGATCTAGGTTTTGCGAGGATCAGGGAAGGGCTTTGCTTTACCTGAATGGGAAGCTTGTTCCAGAGAAAGAGTAGTCTCTGAGAGATGTGTCTGTCTCTCCAACATGATATTTATGCCAAAGGCTAGGTTAAGATCCCATGAATGAGTGACCTTCATGCGGTTTGACTTCCGAATAACATTTCCATCTGGGCTGGATCGTATACTGCCCTGTAGGCCAGACACAGATTGCCCCTTAGTTGTCTGTAAGAGACAGAATACAGTGATAGGGCTTTCAATCTTTCTGTGTAGGACTTATTTTTTATGCCTTTCCTCGGCTTTGAACCATGTCTTAGTGACTGCACAGACTTCAACAATTTCCAAGGTGAGGAGCACTTCTGGGGAGTACGGTTTCTTGTTTAGACTTCTAGCACTGAGCAGCAGTATGTTGAGCTTATCAAGAGAAGATTTTGTTACACTGAGAGGTTTGTTACTTTGACACTGCCTAAAAAAAGAACTATAGTGATGGATAAAGCCTTTGCCAGTGTCCAAAATCCTAGCAGAGACAGGTGCAGACCATCTCTGGAAAAACAGCATAGGCTGTCAATCATGGCCTCCAAGGCTGACAAATATTGGATATCCTTGGACTGACACCAACATTTAAGCCAATTGTTAATGTCAATCATTTTTTGTTCACATTGTGGCAACATCCTTGGTGAAGATAGATTGCTGCTCAAGACTAGGCTCATATCTGCCTACAGCACACAATCTCAGCGCTCAGTCACGCCTGTCTTTATATAGTCCAGGGAGGTATGTTACAGGTCATTCCTGCCCACATGAACTATGACACAGTTATACTGCTATTTGTGACTGATTTGAGTGCTTGTGTGATCTGATAGATCCTGGCACCTGACACATAGCTAACCACAACCTTCCCCTTATCCAGCCTGGTAAGGGGGACATCCATGTGTCTCATTATGGAGTCTCCTATTACCAGTATGTTACATTTTGTGGTATTTCACCTTATGGACTTATTTGTTGAGACACTGGTGTGCGTATTATTATGTGTTGTGGTTGTTGTTTGCTTTGTTGTGTCTATATGTGGTTTCTGAATGCAGCATTTGGGAGGCCTATGAGTTTTTGGTAAGTTACTAGTCAGTACCTCCGCATATGTGGGTTTGTGTGCCAATCCTTATTTAGTGTGGAAAATTAAGTGTGTGTGTACTGACAAACTGTCTGGCATTCAATTTGTCTGGAAGTGATTAATGAGAATATACAGGGTGATGACATTAAAATCAAGACAGAATGTTCTGAACTTAAAGGGATTGTCTGTTTAAAAGATTAAATGATGCTTTCCCTATTAATGCTGTTCTTAGAGCACATGGTTTGAGGCACTAATTTGATTGGACAGTTTTTTATGACTGGATCATTTTTGTGAATGGGTCATTTTTATGAATGAATCTTGAGAGCATGTGATCTTATTTTCATTTTTGATTGGTTGTTTTGTGTTTTAAATTTTTGTGGTTTGCTATTTATTATAACTACCTTTCCCCACTTAGGAAACACCAAAGTATAACTATCAGATATTCACTGACATGGTCATCTACAAATATTACACTGACAATCCTTAATTTATTCACAACATCACAATCCCGCATAAATATCAATTATTATAACGGCATAACCTTATATTTTCCCTGGATCTAATTCATATATTTCCCTTTGTCCTAAAAAAGAAAAATAATGTTGCAGTATCGTACGTAAGTTTCCCAGATGTGTGCATAACCTTAATACAATATTACTTAACTTTTCACTTCCTACCCTGATTAATCACACGTTTTAATTATGTCACAATAACATGGGCACCGTCATCTCATAAAGTAATCTCTGAATATTTTCAATGTCCAAAATCACGAAAATCTCTTAAATTTTTTCCAGTTTTCCTTCAGCATTCCTCTGAAATTCTGTTGCAGCAATTTGTAGTAACAAAAATGCCATCCTTTCATTATAATCATTTGGTCATTAAAAGAGTAAATCTTCATTCTTCATAAACAAACAACTCCACTAGTAGCGTCAGTCCTATTATACATCCTACTAGACCCCATTTCCTCACTCTTCAGTCACTTTAAATGTTGAAATGCAAAATTCAACCAAACACTTTTTTAATTAATATAATCTCTTTTGAATAACATTTTCAATATTAGGTATAGGGACCTTGCCATGACATACTCCCTAAGGTCTCTTTACCTTTGGTAATTTATTTACCCATCCTGCAGTGCTTTGGTCACTGTTCACTGCATTCTCCCAAATCCGTTCTACATTGTCCTTCTCTGTAGTCTTCCTTTCTGACAGTCTCTCTTTACCTTTCTCCACATGCTTGTAACAATCTTCCTTTCTGACAGTCTCTCCCTACCTCTCTCCACATGCTTGTAACAATCTTCCTTTCTAACGGTCTCTCCCTACCTTTCTGCACATGCTTGTAACAATCTTCATTTCTGACATTCTCTCCCTACCTCTCTCCACATGCTTGTAACACTCTTCCTTTCTGACAGTCTCTCTCTACCTTTCTCCACATGCTTGTAACACTCTTCCTTTATGACAGTCTCTCCCTACCTTTCTCCACATGCTTGTAACAATCTTCCTTTCTGACAGTCTCTCCCTACCTTTCTCCACATGCTTGTAACAATCTTCCTTTCTGACATTCTCTCCCTACCCTTCTCCACATGCTTGCAACAATCTTCCTTTCTGACAGTCTCTCCCTACCCTTCTCCACATGCTTGTAACAATCTTCCTTTCTGACAGTCTCTCCCTACCCTTCTCCACATGCTTGTAACAATCTTCCTTTCTGACAGTCTCTCCCTACCTCTCTCCACATGCTTGCAACAATCTTCCTTTCTGACAGTCTCTCCCTACCTCTCTCCACATGCTTGTAACACTCTTCCTTTCTGACAGTCTCTCCCTACCCTTCTCCACATGCTTGTAACAATCTTCCTTTCTAACAGTCTCTCCCTACCCTTCTCCACATGCTTGTAACAATCTTCCTTTCTGACTGTCTCTCCCTACCCTTCTCCACATGCTTGTAACAATACTGCCATGCATGCAGAGAAAGATTAAATGAAAAGCACACCAATAATATCTCAAGCATTAACCTCAGCCCAGTCCCCCAAAGTCATGCCTACTAGCAACTTGTGATACTCCCCAATGGATGGGCCTCCATTCTGCATCCTCTTCATCCATCATTGGTACTTTTCTTCTCTCATCTTTGCCATCTACTTTTCTGGTAACTTCCTCATCCCTTTACTGATACAGCTGTTTCCTCTATTGCCTCCCTCCCCTTCATCTTCTAAATATTTCTAAGTCACCCACATCTTCTTCAGCTGATCTTTATCCCTCAGAGGTGACCTGTTGCTGTCCCTCACCATTTTGCTCCCTCCTTCTCCTCTTTGACTTTACCACCAGACAATAACAAATCCTAGTGTCAACTGGCAGGAGTATCCATCCTGTCTCCTTCTTGATGACCACTCTTTGCAGGAAGTGCATGTTGCTGAGATTTGCCAGTTAGATTTAACTCAGAGTCTTTGGCTGTAAATCCATTCCTCTTCCTCCCAGTTCTTTTCACATGCATTAAATATATCCATGTTATTTGTCCTGCTGCAGTATTACCTATTGCTTGTTCTTCACAACATAACCTGCAATAAATCTGCCCCTAGTTGCTTTATTTTTTGAAAATTGACCGCAACCAACAGCTGCCACTCATATTACTTTAGCATTATCATTGGAAGTGTGCACTGCTTTAGGTATTATAGCAGAACAAACCTGTCTATTCCATGTCACTTTAAGTAATGCAGGATACACCAACCTCATTGTTACCCTCGCTTTCCTCAGATTCTGCAACCTTGGTGCCACTTCACCTATATTTGTGCTATTTGACCATTAGGTACCTTGGCCTATCCACTAATTACAACCTTCCCACCTTTTTGTATGTTCTGTCGACCTGGCAATACATGAAAGGAACATCCAGCGTAGTTTATTTAGGCCACCTTTCCATAAATGAAATGAGGTCTTGGCTTTACACCCCTTTCACTAAACCAAGGACATGACATTCTCACACCTGCCTCTACTTTCCACATCTTCACATTTTGCAGCCAGTGCCTCAGTATTTTGCTTAAGATCTTTTATTTCTCATTGGGACTGCTTTATTACTTACTGCAGCTGATGAAGACCCCCTCCTGCCATACGTTCCGTTTCTTGTGATAGCACAACTTCTTGTCTAACTTCCCCCATCTGGACATTGAGTGCACCAGTCTCTGCTTCAAGACCCTTGAAATGCCTGGAATTTCAATGATCTTCTCCTCCATATTTCCAATTCAAGCTATCATGATCACAGCTGAGCTTGCCAGAGACACTCATTCACCACTACATTTCCTACACCAGACTTTTTATTTTACTCGTCCATTTCTCTCCCTGCAGCAGTTACCAATGGTGGAACAGCAAAAATAGACAGCTGTCTTCAATTTAGATCAATAGCACCTCCACAGGAGTTATCTTTTCTTATTTATACCATAGCTCTCATAGTCTGTTACATCTTACCCTGCCCATCTGTCTATGCCATCTTTTAATTTAACTTTCATTTCTTTTCTTCATATCTATCATTCGCATACTTAGTTGTAAGGCTTTAAGTTTGCTGACGTTTAATTAGTCCTGTCTACTTACAGTTGTTATATTATTTTTTTTACATCTGTTCTACCTCTGATTACATTCATGGGCTCATATTGCTGTTATTTGTCTTTCTGTTCAGACTTTCCTTTAATATTGTTTTTGTATAGGTTGATGTTCCATATTTTAATTGAATTATGTTATTCTTTCAGTGTTTAATTTTATCTATTTGTGTTTTTTTTTTCACTTTTCTGTTCTCATGGTAGCTGGGTGCTCATTATCTTCATGCAACATTACTAGTAGGGAGGGTGGGGGTGCTGGGGAGCACATAAGGAAGTCAACGAGGGTGGGGGTGCTGGGAAGCACATAAGGAAGTCAGGGAGATTGGGGGTGCTGGGGAGCACATAAGGAAGTCAGATTTCTCCACTGGAGAATGAAGAGAACCCTACCTGTGCTGGGGGGGGAGGTGCTTACTTCTCCTAGTAGGGAGGGTGGGGGTGCTGGGGAGCACATAAGGAAGTCAGATTTCTCCATTGGAGAATGAAGAGAACCCTACCTGTGCTGGGGGGGGAGGTGCTTACTTCTCCTAGTAGGGAGGGTGGGGGTGGTGGGGAGCACATAAGGAAGTCAGATTTCTCCACTGGAGAATGAAAAGAACCCTACCTGTGCTGCGGGGAGAGGTGCTTACTTCTCCTAGTAGGGAGGGTGGGAGTGCTGGGGAGCACATAAGGAAGTCAGATTTCTCCACTGGAGAATGAAGAGAACCCTACCTGTGCTGGGGGGAAGGTACTTACTTCTCCTAGTAGGGAGGGTGGGGGTGCTGGGGAGTACAAAAGGAAGTCAGATTTCTCCACTGGAGAATGAAGGGAACCCTACCTGTGCTGGGGGGGAGATGCTTGCTTCTCCTTGTAGGGAGGGTGGGGGTGGTGGGGAGCACATAAGGAAGTCAGATTTCTCAACTGGAGAATGAAGAGAACCCTACCTGTGCTGGGGGGGAGGTGCTTACTTCTCCTAGTAGGGAGGGTGGGGGTGCTGGGGAGCACATAAGGAAGTCAGATTTCTCCACTGGAGAATGAAGAGAACCCTACCTGTGCTGGGGGGGTGCTTACTTCTCCTAGTAGGGAGGGTGGGGTGCTGGGGAGCACATAAGGAAGTCAGATTTCTCCACTGGAGAATGAAGACAACCCTACCTTGTGCTGGGGGTGTGTGCTTACTTCTCCTAGTAGGGAGGGTGGGGTGCTGGGGAGCACATAAGGAAGTCAGATTTCTCCACTGGAGAATGAAGACAACCCTACCTTGTGCTGGGGGTGTGTGCTTACTTCTCCTAGTAGGGAGGGTAGGGTGCTTGGGGAGCACATAAGGAAGTCAGATTTCTTCACTGGAGAATGAAGAGAACCCTACCTGTGCTGGGGGGGGTGCTTACTTCTCCTAGTAGGGAGGCTGGGGGTGCTGGGGAGCACATAAGGAAGTCAGATTTCTCCACTGGAGAATGAAGAAGACCCTACCTGTGCTGGGGGGGGGGGTGCTTGCTGGTAATATCCCTTGCAGAAGTAAGGGGTGACCATCACATCCCCCTTTGGCTCCAAAAGATGTTTATACATGGGGAATATGGACCTAGCAGAAAAACCCTCCAACCACCCCCCTAATGGATGTCTAAATGACAGCCTTTCCCCATCAGCTCATATCCCACTGATGGAAAATGAATAGACAGATTGGCCGGGGAAGCAGGGGTGATGGTTGACAAACACCGGGGGAAAAGAATGTGAAAACAAACTCTGCACTGCTCTGTATTATACTGACAGTTCTGCCTTCTTTTATTATTCATTCCTATACCGTGTACCTATTCAGCTCTCATTAGTTGTTAGCACTTGTCTTGCAGCTTTCTTGGCATCTGTGTATTTTAATCAGGCATGTATTAATCAATGATGGTGGGCCACTGTGGGCATTCTGAAGCACATCCCTTTGGCAAGCTCTTGGCCTTATAGCTCCATACCTTGAGAGAAATGACCTAGAAAATCCTGTCTTTTTGTAGTACCCAGAGATCTACTTTTTCACAAGTTTCATGTGCTTGAGTCCCCCCTTCTTGTGGCCCCATTTAAGTCACTATGCACTAATGTGAGGTCTATGCACTACACATCGGGTATTGTCTCTGCCCTGCTTCATGATACTTATTTATTTAAAATTTGTTAACTGAGCAGGTGAACTGTTCCAAGGACCATTTTCAGTCATGACCTGAGACAGAAAGGCCAGACAATGCAACCAGACATATACCAGAATGTAGAAGTATTTACACAGGAATTTACATAGGCATTGGCAGTAACATAGTTGTAAATATAGCCCAGTATTGAATTTTTGTTGAGGAATGCATCATTTTAAATTTTCAGGTAGGTATAGGTCATTACTGACCTGCTTACAGCAAATTAGTTTACTGTTCAGTAACAAAGAAGCATTTCAGTGACAAGGATTTGCCCATTTGAAAAGCAAATAGCATAAGAGTTACCCAGTCTAGGAACTTAAATATCACCTGTGACATAAATAGAGCATGCTGGAGGGGTAGGTATGTGCCTCAGGGACCACCCTTTCTCTGGAACAGGCTTCCCATCTATCTTAAGCAGAGCTCTTCCCTAACATAATTCAAGCGTAACTTGGATCAGTGGATGGGGAATTGGAAAGTTACCCCTGGTCTGGTGAGAATTTATTGGCATACCAGACTGAGTTGTCATATAACAAGTCAGCTTATCTGTTCAGCAATAAATCAAAAGTAGCTGATTGGCGATGGTCTTTTGGGTGGTGAACACATTTTGTAGTCCAGACTGCATCACCTCTCAATGAGATTTATCACATTATAAATGTAAGTCAGCTGATTGGTTCTTCACTGAAAATATTGACACTATTTGATCTGCTGTTCCCCCACTGGACAACAAGGGGACAACTGCAGTCGATGGTGGGGTTTGTCCTTCTTTCTCAGCAAACTTTTCTATTCCTGATTACAATGAGCTCTCATGTGTGATTTTAGGCACGTGTTCACTGGTTTGCAGGTTGGATCCATGCCCCACCAGGCTAGTTCGGACCAGTTTGGATGTGCTGTGTCCAGTAATTTACCAGCTGCTGGACTCCTTGCTGAGGCCTGGGATTTTTCCAACTGCCTTAAAGGAATTGATTTTTACCCAGTCTCCAAGAAACTGTCCCTTAATCTAAGTGTATCTGGTAATTTTAATTCAGTCTCTAACATTCCTTGCCTAATATGTTCGTTGCAAGATGTCTGTGCACATTCTGAGCCTTTCCTTGCAGTGATAGGCTCACAAACCTATATCAGATATGATTTCTCTCCTACTCTCTACTGGGACTGTTCTCGTTTCAGTAGTAATTGGTCTTTTATGTCATGCTGGAGTTCTCTGTTACATTTGACAGAAATTAATGTGGTATATTTTCTATTGTCCTGGGGAAGTTTACATCTAACTTCACTGGTCTTACCCAGAACATGACTTCAGGTCTAAAATCATATATACCATTACCTCAGACTGTGGGCTATCGCACAGATTGATAGTGGCTGGTTTACTCTTAGCTGTCTCTATGCTTCTATTAGGGGCCTCATGAGTAGCAGTGGATTAGCATATCTCTACCTCTCCTTCTCTAAAGCCATGACAGCAAATGAGTATTCCTTTGCAGAAGACATGGAGACCATTCATCAATGACTTACTTAATTAATTGAAAGTAAATGCAGCCATGTTCAAAGCCATGTTAAGTCATGCTAACCTGAGGGGTTCTTCGGGCATGGCACTCCCCTACCCCTCCACCCCCGATGTATCCTCTGTGGTGGCAGTAAGCTTGAATTTGCAAACAAAGTGATTAACTTATGTGACATCAGGACAACTGTCTATCATAAAAGAACCAGGGGTCAACTGTACTAAAATCATGTTTCCATCTATGGAATATCTCCAGGATCAAGCACCGTAACCCCTCATGTGGAATTGTCAGTAACAGGACTCCACCTCTATTTCTGCTTGAGTATAAGAGTCACAATATCTATATATGTTAACAGGAGAGGAAGGAGACTATATATTTCTCTTCTACTTATAACTCAAACATTACAATGTCAAATGTTGCTTGTGAAACATAAGCAGTTAGGTGGCCCATGGCTTTTTTTTAATAAACTTCCCAACCCCCTTCCAAAGTTTGATGCTGCTTTCTATAAAGTAATAAAACTTTTTTTTTTTTTTTGTTAAGTTATGATTTTTTACTGCCAGGAACATTAATGCTTCTGTGGTGAATTGGTGTATGACTCACTCTAGCTCTTTAGTAATTAATACCATAATTCAAGCTAGTATAAATTATTCCCAAGTATTGAAAGAAGCAACTAGTCAAAAACATACTTAATGTAATTTAGGTTGATAACAGAGGGAAGGTAATTAGCTGTGTCATGTAGACAGATGTGGGGCGTTCTGATTATATTTGCATCTCATTTCAAATATTTTTATGCACATAAAGGACCAGCTGCGGAGAACACAAAAAAGTATGCTTATAGAACAGTTTCTGAGGCATTCAGCTCAACTATTTGTGTTTGGCAATGGAGGGGTAGTATGAAGGGTGAAAATACAGAAGAAAGATGAGAAATGTTGCATGATTTTATTTATAAATTCATTGAAAAATCTGTCCCCTCAGATGTTACAAAGACTAATGGGAAAAGGCAGCCTCCTTGGTGGTCAAGTTGGTCTCTCTCATAAACAAGATAAAGTGAGGAGAATGTGAGAGGGATACAAAAGGGCCCCAAGTATTGGTAATACAATTTTCTAGTCAACTGTCATAGGATCATTGAGAAAATTAATAGGGAAGGTGAGATGCTCTTACAAAGTAATGATGCCAGAAAATACAATAAATAAGAGTAAGGCTCTTAGCTTTTTGTTTTTTGTTTTTTTGTTTTTTTTTTTGGGGGGGGGCATGGCATTTAATCTTTGAATAATGTCAGTGGGTACATTACTGCATTACTGAATTTGCAGATGTTTCTTTTTCTTTGGCAGGGACACTGTTCTTATTAATTAAATTTTAACTGAGATGATAAAGGTTTATGGTGGCTACCCTATAATTTCTACTGAGGCAATTAGAAGTGCTTTAAAATCCATTAAAACCTAATTCATCTGATGAGCCTGATGGATTGACTGCATTCTTTTTAAGTAATATTGTAGCAATATTGTGGCAAGCTCAATATTATATCTTGCTGATTTATTTCAAAGGTTCTTGGAGGATGGCTTTATACCCAATATTTGGAAAAAGGCCATAGTGATCTCAACTCCCAAGTCTCAGTGTGGGTCATCCCTTCATAATTCTAGGCCTATAAGTCTGATGCTTATTACAGGAAGAGTGTCAGAAAGGAATAGACATCTACCAGCCTGGCTTCACTTCTGCCATTCGTGTTTGTCTAATCTGATTAGTTTTTATCAAAACATTTTAAGTGCTATTGATGAGGGCCTTACGGTTTATAATATATATCTTACCTTTGCAAAGGCCTTTGATACGTAGAAATATGGAGCACTAACAAATATGATGGGACATCTAAATATTAACGTATACATTATGAGATGGGTGGCCAATTTGCTTTTAGACAGGAAGATTAAAGTCAAGATTAAGAATTGTATTTTATAATACAAATTGATATCAAAAGGGATACCATAAGGGTCTGTTTTAGAACAAATTCTGTTCGTTGTTTTTACATCATGGTTTTCTAATCAGCTAAGTACATGGCTTAGTAAATTTCATGTTACCATCATTATGTTACCATTACATTATACCTGTTCTGTGAAGCTTGCTCTGTCTTCTGGCCCATTTCTTTAAAATCTTGATGTATGTGTATTTGATATTTGTCCATGCTTGGGGAAGCTCATGGTGTAATATTGCCCTTTCCTGAATATTGCACAGTGCAGTTATTTGAAATGTCTTACACTGATAAGAGGTGATTTATTGCAGTACAGTGATTTCAAGAGTATTATTGTGCTCAGGAAACTTATTTTGCAAAGTTCAGTTATTCAGAGGCTTGTTGTGCTATCAGGCATTTTTACAAGTACTGGCATATATGTGTGTATGTTCATATAGTTACAAGTGAATTTGGGTTGCATTGTGTTTTATGTTTTATTTGTCGGCATGGCAGATGGATTTTGAAAACTATCACAACTTGTATTTGATCAAAATATTGCAGAGAACTGAAAAATATTTGAGCAAGAGTATGATATAGTCATACAAGCGTGTTATTCTGACAAAGATGCATGCACCAGGGCATTAATTTTGCTAAACCTAGTTGGATCAGATGCCACTGAAAGATAGCATTCATTTGTGTATGCACCAGCAGTACTTATAGGTAAAGGAGAAAATTGTCATATTACTGTACAGGCTAAATCAAGGGAAGACCCCAAGTGTTTGAAGTGCAAATCTAGAGAAATGTGCAACCCCCAGACTAATGTT
This sequence comes from Protopterus annectens, assembly GCF_019279795.1. Classification (NCBI taxonomy): domain Eukaryota; kingdom Metazoa; phylum Chordata; order Ceratodontiformes; family Protopteridae; genus Protopterus; species Protopterus annectens. Next base: position 1,419,072,446 of record NC_056745.1, read on the forward strand.
ACATTAGAGAGGCATTTGTTTTACACAAGAAATCAAAAGCAAGGAGAAACATGTGCAGCTTACATTACTGGCCTGAGAAACAAACCTAAAACATGCACGTTTGGTGACTTAAAAGATGAGTTAATAAAGGACAGGCTTGTGTGTAGTATTAATAGTGCTGTTGTGAGAAAGATTTTTAACTGTCACAATTGTGGTGCCAACCATGAGTACAAAAGAGAAAAGTGCTTAGCATTTCAAGTAAGCCTCACACTGTTATAAAGAAGGGTCATTTGAAAAAGTAAGTTGATCAAGAAGGGTTGCAGTCTACTTTCTATGTGGATGGAGTATCAGTAATTGGTGAAAAGACTGATGCAGTAGATTTATTAGCAAAAAAATGAAGTATTTTTACTGTCCAGATCAATGGTAAATCCATCAAGCTCAAAGTAGACACTGGTTCAAAGTGTAATGTTATTTAAGCAAACACTTTTGCTAAGTTGAGAGCTGGTGAGCAATTAAATGTGGCCAGTTGTGCAAAACTTGTTGCTTATGGAGATGAAGAAATTCAAATGGAAAGCTCAGTAGTGCTTTCATGTTACATGGCCAAGAACTGTTCTAGCTTATTATTCTGTGTAGTCTGAAAACATGTACAGTCATTATTGGGTCACAAAGACAGTCTGAGAATGAATTTGTTTTCTTTTACCAAAGAAGCTCATTAAATAAGCACATGCCCAAGTTCCAGCTTCACTAACACTATTTTTTCAGAGTATACTGATGTTTTCGATGACAAGTTGGGCAAGCATCCTGTTGTGTATACTATGAAGATAGACCCAAAAGTCAGTCCAGTAGTCAGACTGGCAAAAAAGTTCCAATAGCTATGCAAGACAAAGTCAAAGCGCAGCTGGATAAAATGGTGCAACAAGGTATAATCTGTCCAGTTACAGAACCTACTGAATTATATGGTAACCGCTCACAAAAAAGGCTCAGACAAAATTAGAATATGCATTAACCCAAGAGATGTTTAAAAAGCATTGAAGAGAATGCATCATCCTATGTGTACAGCTAAAGAGGTCGCTGCTCTAATACTGAATGCCACTGTTTTTTCTGTCTTGGATGCAAAAAGTTCATTTTGACAAGTGATGCTTGATCACAAATCTTCATTACTGACTACATTCAGTACCCCATGTGGAAGATATAGATTCCTCAGGATGCCATTTGTAATACCTTCTGCAAATGAAGTCTTTCAGCATGCAATGGAGGAATTTTTTTAGGTTATCCTTGTGCCATAATAGTAGATGATTTATTGGTCAGAGGCAGTGGTGAATCAGAGCATGACAGAAATCTTAAGAGAGTTCTAGACAGAGTACAGGAAGTGAACTTAAAGTTCAATCCTCTAAAGTGCAACTTCAGACTACCAGAAGTTACATATGTAGGTCATTTGTTTACTAGCATTGGCTTGAGACCAGACCCATCCAAGCAAGCAGCCATTCTTGAGATGCAAGCACCAGATAATGTTCAAGGTCTACAATTTTTTCTTGGTATGGTCAACTAGTTAGGCAACTTTATACCAGACTTCAGTGAGTTGACAGCACCTTTGAGAGCGCTAACACATAAAAATGTTACATGGTCTTGGTAAGAACAGCACCAGAGAGCATTTGAAGACCTTAAGCACAAAATAGCTACCCCACCTACATTAAGTTACTATGATGTCAATAAATCAGCAACTCTTTGCTGTGATGCTTCAAAATTTGGTCTTGGCTCAGTTATTCTTCAAGAGGGCAGACCAGTAGCCTATGCATATAGAACACTTACCCAAAGTGAAATGCAATATGCTCAAATTGAGAAAGAACTTCTGGCAATAGTATTTGTGTGTTCCAAGTTTCATGATTATATCTATGGTTGAGATATTCAAATTGAAACTGATCATCAACCTCTAGTTACTATTTTAAAGAAGCCTATGCATTCAGCTCCAGTGAGATTACAAAGAATAATGCTCAAACTGCAAATGTACAACTTCAAAATGGGCTATACAAAAAACAAACTTCTTTATCTGGCTGATACCTTATCCATATCACCCAGAAATACCACAGAACATCTTTATGCAGAGAATTTTGACTTCAGTGTCATGGAAGTGAGTAATGTTTTTCTACCACAAGACTTGATGAGCTGAGGGATCATACAAAGACTGATCCAATTTTGCAAAAGCTCAACCACTACATTAATGTTGGATAGCATTATTTTGAAAGGTCCTAAAATTGTTGTTCCTACTTCCTTACATCAAGAATATATCCATATTTTGCATCATGGTCACCTAGGTTCAAAATCTACTAAAATAAGGGCAAGAGGACTAGTATTTTGGCCTTCTCTAGCAAAATACATTGATAAAGTATTTTCCTCTTGTTCAGTATGCAATAGTACTAAACTGCATTTGTAAAATGAACCACTTCAGCTAAGTGATACACACTGAGCAGAGTGGAGGAGGGGCATTGACTACAACTCTGATCTGAGATATATAACAATAAGTATCCTTTTTTTGGCTTATGTATACTGGTTATTGCTTCTAGCAATTTATATATAGCACTTTTTATTGCCTGCTGCATACTTTTTACTGTATTTTATTGCTATTAACTAATCTGCATGGGTAACTGATTTGTTTACAGTTAAAAGCATTCTGTAGAGTCTCCTTGCTTCTTTATCTGTTTAAAAACTTTCATTTTGTGGCTCACTGCTGTCATAAAGATTTCTGTAGTGTTTACTGTCTAAAAGAGTATAGATTAATAGCTTTAGTATTGTCCCAGTTCAGATTTGCTGGCTCAGGGCCTGTTTGTTTTTGCAGTGATTGTTCTGAGCATATGAACAGGCCATCTTGAATTAGCAGAAGCCTTTCTTTACCTTTGTGTCAGGATTGTGTTGATTGGCTGCTGGCTAGTGGGGGCTGGTTCTTTTGTACTTTTTTTTTATTTAAGTTGTCTATGGTTGTATCTTCTGGTATTTAAGCACTAAATTTGAGAGGATTTCTGTCTATACACACTGAGCAGAGTGGAGGAGGGGCATTGACTACATCTTTGATCTGAAATATATAACAATAAGTATCCTTTTTTGGCTTATTTATACTGGTTATTGCTTCTATCAATTTATATATAGCACTTTTTATTGCCTGCTGTATACTTTTTACTGTATGTTATTGCTATTAACTAATATGCACGGGTAACTGATTTGTTTGCAGTTAAAAGCATTCTGTAGAGTCTCCTTGCTCCTTTATCTGTTTAAAAACTTTACTTTTGTGGCTCACTGCTGTCATAAAGATTTCTGTACTGTTTACTGTCTAAAAGAGTGTAGGCTAATAGATTTTGTATTGGTCCCCACCCTCCCTCTGTGTTGGTGTCTTGTTGTTATACTTGTGGCTTTGCAGTTGCCTGCCCTACTGTAAATTTGAACTGGGACACTCCTCCCAGTCTAGTGTCATTAGCTCATTCTACCTAATACAGACAGGACATCTGAGAAAGCAGACTTCTGTTCCTCCTTTCTCCCTTTCTTTAAACAAAAAAATAAAAATGTGCCTGAATCTCCTTGTGTTCTAACTGTGCTTCTCAAACATTTTGGAAATATAGAGTATATTTTAGTGCATTTATTAAAACTGTATTTGCCTTAATATTGCTACAACTCAAGTGTTCTAGGTTGCACTGCATCTGAATTGTTTAAGTGTGTTTTAGTTGCTTTTCTGTGTATATAGACTTCTCTGTATATGTAGACTAGCTACTTATTCTACTGTATTACTGCCTCTTAAATTGTTTTTAAGTTGCGCACTTGCCTTGCGTCATTTAAAAAGCTTTAAATTGTTAATTTTGTAGAGTTGTAATTGCATTTACTGTTTAGGACTACACACTCAAGTGTGTTAGCCTTTTCTGTGTTTATTTGCTGTATTATTGCATTGCTTAGCCTGTTTTAACCAAAAAAAACAAACAAACAAAAAAATACTATCTTGTTTGCTCGTTTCCCAACTTTCCTAGCCAGTATTGTCCAGATCCCAGGCTTTGCTGGTTTCAGGACTTTATTTTCTGTGTTCAGAGCTATCCAGACTTTGCTGTGGTAGAGGGAAGTCCTACTGCTTACCAATGGGAGTGGTGAGCATTGTACTGCCTATCTAACACTAGAAGAGTGGTTTCCAGCTCAGAAATTGTAATTTTATTAGCCTTTTTGGGCTGATTTCTATCCCTTTCAACTGTCTGGCTTAAAAACGTATGCGTTTGCACATTTTTTGCATCGTGCAGCACCGCGGGGCTACATTTAAACTATTCCAGGTGCCAGAAAGTCTGCTCTTCAAATTTTCCTTTAGAACTTGCTGGTTTCTCAGTAGTAGCACTAAAATCCGAACCCCTGTGACTAGCACTTGCTCTAGAACCTGCTGGAAAGCACCAGAAAGCCTGAAACTGATACAAGCACTCAACTCTCCTTGTCAACAAGGAGAAATTAATCGTAGGCACTAAACAGCCTATAATTGCAAAGTACCTTGCAAAGGTAAGGGAAAACAGCTTTTGTACTTTACAAAAAAAGCACCTAAACAGGCATGTCCAAGGGTGAGCTTCCAGTGATTTCTCCTGTCCTCCTGGTGAATCTGGGCATACTGGGGCAATGCGGCAACTGCCTCATGTACACAGACAACCCTCTCCTCCTACCACCCAACACTACAACCTGCTAGAGATACACTTACATAGCCAAACTGGAAGCAAAGCTCTCTCCAGCCAAAATTGTACTAGACAGTCAAGAGGAGAAGGTTAACACCTGCACTACACCTCAAGCAACACATAGCTCTTCAAAACCCACACCATCAACATCCACACATAGCAACACTAAACCCACATATGCAGAGGCCCTTAACATTAACCTGCCCAAGCAACAAGGACCTCCGAAGCTGAAATGCAAACAAACACCAGTCACAACCAAAGTGACACATAGTTCACAACACCAGTGTGCCACCCAGCAACAGCCCCTAAGGCAAGACAATGTGCCCAACACTTTAGTCATAGGTGACTCTATAGTCAGGCACACTGATGTCCCACTCACCAGGCTGAACAAGGAGAAAATTACAGTCAGCTGCCTGTCGAGTGCCAGGATCTGCCACATAATGCATGCACTCAAGTCACTCCACAACAAGTACAAATACAACTCTGCCATTGTCCATGTTGGAGTGAATGACTTGAGACGTACCTCCCTGAACTACATGAAAAGAGACATGGAAGAGCTCTCGTATCATGAGGCCCAGGCAGGAATGACCCTAGCCATGAGTAGCATCCTGCCTTCACCCAGAATGATACCACAGTATAAGGACAAAATGATTGACTTCAACATTTGGCTAAGATTCTGGTGTCATTCAAAGGGGATTCAGTATCTGTCTGCCTGGGAAGACATGCTCGACAAACCACGATGCTTTGCCAGAGATGGTCTGCACCTGTCACCCCTGGGATTCAGGTTACTGGCTAAAGCTCTTGCCACCCCTATAGTGCCTTTTTTAGGCAAGATTCAAAGGACAGAACCACCACTGTAACAGATACAAGCTTGCAAAATCTGAAGGTAATGCTACTCAATGCTAGAAATCTAAACCTCAAAATGCACTCTCTCTAGGCACTCCTAAAAATGAAGAACATCGATATCTGTGCAGTAACTGAGACCTGGTTCAAGGCTCCAGAGAGCACTCCTGCAATACCAGGCTACAACTCTTACCACAATTTTCGGCCACCAAACCAAGACCAAAACACTAAAGGTGGAGGAGTGTCCATATTCACCAATGATATTCACACCTCCAGGCTAGTGGCCCAACACAATGCATCTGAAATTCTCCAGGTGCAACTAACACTAGGTAAGACTGCAATCCAAATTGTAGCTTGCTACAGATTCCCCACCATGCCCCAAGATTCTCATTACACCTTTCTAAACATACTGGAAAATATTAAGATACAACCAAACACCCTAATACTGGGTGATTTCAACTACCCTGCCATTAACTGAGAAAACTACTCGGGTACCAGCACCTTTTCCCAATGGTTCTTGTAATTCATAAATTCCAATGCCCTGGATCAGCTAATCCATTATCCCACCAGGGGCTCCAATATCCTAGACCTGGTCATTACCAACATGGGAGATAGATGCTCCACACCAGTGGTCACCCCATCATTGGTCAGGTCTGACCATAAGCAAATCATCCTTGACATCCACATCCCACCCCCACCCCCCAGTAAGGAAACCTCTCCAAAGCCAACTTCATGCTACTCAAGTCAGAAGTGACCATGCAGATGGGAGTTGAAAGTCTGACTGCTGAATCCTACACTAAGGCACTGTATGAGCACATCCACTCATGCATGAATCGTGCCATCCCAAATAGAACCAAGATGCTGTCCTCCAAAAAAAGGAAGCCAGTCTGGTGGTCCCTGCTATAAACAAACTATACAACAGAAGGAAGAAACTGTTGCAGAAAAGAGGAAAATCTCAGGATGCAAAAAACTCCCTTACCAGCCTCAGTAAGAAGCTGAGATCCCTCATAAAATCCTCAAAAGCTAGTTACAAAAATAAAATTGCCAAATATTCCAAAGACAACCACAAGGCATTCTATAGTTATGTCAAGAATCTAAATGACAGTGCTCAGATCTGCTCTGAGGTACAACAGAATGGCATTAAATATACTTATCCCAAGGATATTGCCAATATCCTGGCAGATCGATTTAGTGCCAACTTCACCCCCCTGTCACCCCCTAAAGGGCCTATCTCAATAACAAAATATTGCCAAATTCCAGTAATCATGGCCACACAGGTAGAAACTGCACTCTCCAAAGCTAAGAATACAGCATCCGTGGGACCAGATGACATCCCAGGCTGTGTACTACATGAACTACAAAATGAACTGGCACCTCACCTAAGTGTCATGTTTAATCATAGCCTCACCTCATGCTTTGTGCCCACTGAGTGGCGCACAGCTACAGTTATCCCACTCCACAAGGGGGGATCCACCTTGGATCCTGGGAACTACAGTCCTGTCAGTCTGATGAGCCTGATCTACAAGGGCATGGAACGGATTATCATGGAACTTATAAACAAAGACATCTGCAATCTTCAAACACTGGACCCCATCCAGTTTGGGTTTGTGAAGGGCTGATCTTGTCTCCTGAACCTGATTGACTTCTTCGAATCAGTCTCCAGAGCTGTGGACGAGGGTAAGGCGGTCCACACAGCCTATCTGGACCTCACCAAGGCCTTCGACATCATCTGCCACTCTGGAATTATAGATAAACTTACTAAGCTGGGCATAAATCCCTACATCACTCAATGGGTTACCAACTGGCTTACTGACAGAACCCAGACTGTAAAAGTAACCGACTCCAAATCCAGCTCCAGACAAGTGACAAGTGGAGTACCTCAGGGTTCAGTCCTAGGACCGCTCTTGTTTGGCATCTACTTCTCTGAAGTACAGGCCAACACTAAGGGACTCTGGCTAACAACGTTCACAGATGACTGCAAACTGGGAGCCATTATTGAATCCTCAGATGATGTGGATATTCTACAAAAGGGCCTTACAGAAACAGATGCTTGATGCCAGAGCCATGGGCTCACGCTTAATGCCATGAAATGTATAGTTATCTCCTTTGGAAAAAAACATGTACCCATGAATTACCACATAGGTGGCAGTATACTAAACATCGAAAGTGTGATGAGAGACATAGGGACACAGGTGGACAGTGGTCTCACCTTCGATAACCACATCACCACAACAGTCAGGAAATCCTTCTATGTGGCACACCTCATCACTAAGGGCTTTTCATCCAGAAAAAAGGAGGTTAGTGTCCCACTGCATTCATCCCTCATTAGATCCATTATTGAGTATAATGCCCTGCTTGGTATGTACCTCACAAGACATCTGCAACAGCTGGAAAGGCCGCAGAAATGCCTCACTAAAAGAATCACAGGCCTAAAGCAGATGCCATATGCTCCAGCTATACTCTGTGGCATATCATCTACTCAGAGGCGATCTCTGCTTAACATACAAGGCCATGTCAAACTCTGAGCTGTTGGACATGCTCCACTTAAAGAAATCCCAATCCCTCAGAGCCACACGCTCCTGGAATCTAACCCTTGTCATCATAATGAACCAAACACACTGGAGGGATAGGTTCCTGACCCAGAGACACCCCATACTCTGGAATAGATGGCCATACATGTCAAGCAGAGCGCCTCCTTGGTCCTCTTCAAAAGGAACCTTGATGACTGGATGGGAGATAGGAAATTCACCCCGAGATCATGTCAGTTGCCCAGCTAGACAGGGGTCCAGGGAAGTAAATATTGTGGGAAGAAATATCCAGGGAATTTTTATGGCTAGGCTTGTATAGGCCCTAGGGCCGGTAGCCTATTACCAACCTATGAACCTATGAACGTAAGTCAAGTTCCTGAATTACCTTGGTTAACACTACCCACTAACATATTCAAAGTGGAACAATCAGCATTACTTACTATTGGTAGCCTCTTATTCAAACTGGTTTTAGATCGATTTGCTATGTAACCTAACATCCACTACCATTATTATTAAGCTGAAATGTCATTTCTCAGTCCATGGAAGTCCACAGAAGTGTATCTCTGACAATGGTACCCAATTTAGCAGTCAGTTGTTTCAGAAATTTGCAGGAGAATGGGACTTTGTACATGTTACTGTAGTCCAGACATTCCACAGTCAAATGGAGTAGCTGAACATGCAGTACAGAGTGCAAAGCAATTATTAGAGAAATCAAAGTATGACAATACCAATGTCTTTTTGAATTTACTCAATCTCAGGAACACATCCCATGACAATATACTTGGGTGGCCTGCTCAGAGACTTCTCTCTAGACAAACCAGAGCAACATTGCTTATCAGTTCCTGTTTATTGTGGCCTAAAGCTAAAAACAACAAAGCTATCAAAGCCCAATTATTTAGAAAGCGTTCTTTCCAGAAGTTCAGTTATGACAAATTGAACAGATTTCTTCATCCATTGAAAGAAAGAGAGACAGTGAGGATACAAACCATGAAAGGTTTTGACCGGATTGGTCAGGTAACAAGTATATGTGCAGAGCTGAAAATCAGAGGGTGTGAAGTACAGGAGAAATCACAGACATCTTCCTCCTGTGTCAGAACTGTTATTGCAGCATTGTTCTAGATCTCAGAGCAATACAGACAATGTTCTTGTTCCAGAATGTGTCTTGACTATTTCCATTTCTGATGGTGTTCCTGATATCCCTAAGGCTGAACATTCAGCAGAGACAATCCCACTTGCTAGACCTAATTCTAATTTCTATACCACACGATTTGGTTGTATTTTCAGACATAGTGTGAAATGCACAGCAGCCTGGATGTAATTGTATATATGTATCTAGTAATGTATAACTGCACGACAAAGAATCATTTGTATCAATTGTATGTCATTTAATATCGTCATTATTGCATGACTTATTTCTCAAAGTGAGAGGATGCAGAATAACGTGTGTTGTAGCTTTAAGAAGCATTTCCAAGGACTGAACGTGCATATAAATAGCAAGCATGTGCAAGCTTCAGTGCTATTTTGAAAAGTGCAGCCAGAGTGTGAACATGTATATGTGTAACAGCTAGTTGTTTATAAGTTAAAGTTACTTAGCCTAATTTCTTATGTGTTTGTATATAATAAAGCTGCTTGAACAAGAACCCACAATGTTCGTCTACTTCATCCTGACTAGGAGAGCAACAGAACATATAATTTCAGTGAAAATTAGGAGCAGAGTGTCACAAAATGAGTGATTAATGTTGCTAGTTACTAACTCTTAACTGGAAATATTTGCAGACAATAGACGTCTTGCACTGTGCCAGAAGGTTTCATAAGAATGGCATAAATGTTATGTATAATCTATGGCAAGCTAAAGTACAGAGTGGATGGTAATAACTGAAGACTCACTTCTTTTCATGTGTTGTCGGTAAGCATTTTGAAAAAGAAACAGTGCAAAAAGCTAAATTTTCTAATTGTCATGTTTTTGTGCTGTGCATTTTTTTCAAAACATGAAAGTAAACTGGAATGTTATGTTTTCATTTTAGGTAATTAATATCGATCCAGAAGCAATCAAAGGTGAAGTCCTAACAGTCGGGAACAAGAGCTGTAAGGACATCCATATAACAGCCAGTTCTGTTATTTGTGCTGTACCTACAGAGCTTATAACTTCTAACAATGATTTTGATGTAGAGGTATGATTTCATCAAATGTATGTCACACTGCTTCGGATTAATGTGTGCTAATGGTTATGATAGACCATTTACAAATGCATACATAGGTGGGAAACAGCATCTCTGGTGCTTGAAGTAGGGTCATCAGTTCATAGGTAGTTACTAGGCATGCAGACCAGGAGACCATTAATGACTCTAGCCCTAATTCCAAATTGCTCAAAAGCACTGCCTAGTTAAGTGACTTGTGCAAGCTCACACAGCGGGCAGATGAAGGCTGAGGGAATCAAACCCTTGACCACAGAAAGTATCTCATTAACAGCTCATAGCCTTGATCCTTGGCATCAACTGTGAGGATTAACTCACTGCTGCAATCTTTACACATAATTATTTGCATATTGTTGAAAGGTACGTCCTCTTAGAAGTATATGCTAACACTGTCTATTCTTGTATAAACAAGTAAGTACATTCTTATTTTGTACGAAATTTGTTCTTACTGTCTTCACATCTCACTTATGCAGTGTATTGGCATATTTACTTGTTCTTTCTTTTATTAGTGCTACTGAATGACCTGTTCAAAGACTTGCACCATCTCCAAATATTTGTTTGCAACCCATTCAGTTATTTCCAGTAACATAGAAAACAGATGGCAACACGCTATTTACGTACATTCTGCTAGAAAATATATTAAAAAGAATGAAAATGCTGAAAGTAAGAGAATTGTTTAGAGAGTTGTTTTACCCCTGGCATATTGTACTTGTATTTTAGCTTTTGTATTTCCAATAAACTTGGACAGATTATTTCAGGAATTGTACTTAACAACAGAATAGTTGGCAAGGGCAATAATACACATCCAGTTCTGGTATTTGTCTGAGCAATATCGCAGCTTCTTAAAATCCTGAATCCAGAGAAATGCATGACTAGAATTTTAAAGCACCTTTCAGATGAAATAATGCATAAGAATGGTAAGAGAATATCGAATATAATCTGCTGTTTTCTACTTAAAACCAAATATGCAACAAGGGCAATTAAGTACAGTTTCATGAGGTGAAACGATATTCATTTTATACTTCTGTGATTGATGAACAAGACATTAAGAGGTCCATTTCTTGATTTATTCAGCCTTTGGAGGTTGGGGGTTTTAAATGTTCATTTTTACCAAGGTATACATGTGTTTTGATTCTACTGCTCTGAGACTGAAGGCTGCATGCTGTTCTCTTTCAGTACCCGCTGTATGATCTTTAACTTTGTAAATTTGCTGTACAACTGGGATCCAAGTTTTGCTTCTTTCCTTGAACACAGCATTTTTCCGGCAGCTTGGCATCCCTGGTGTGTAGGCACATGCAGGAGCATTCTAAAATAGTACATGCATTTGTTTCAAGATGAAATTATAACCAACAGGCATCAAAACAGAGACATGAATAATTTTCACCTCACGTGAACATTTTTAAATAAAAGAATAACCAAAGAACCTGCCCTTGAGTGTGACATACATTTTCATTTTACTTCTATTTTCTTTTAGTGGAAGCATGCAGTGTCATCAACCATTATAGGGAAAGTGATGGTTGCTGAAGAACAAGGTTTTGCTGGACTTATCGCCGGAGTTGTCTCAGTACTGGTCATTCTGCTCTTTATGCTCATTGGTTTTGCATGGTTTAAGAAGAAAAAACAAGCCAAAGGTAATGGCATTAACCTACAAACTTAACAAATTACACAATGTTCTGTACTGAAAATGTGAGTCATCATCTGAAACTCAAAGCAGAACACCAAGACTAATAAATTTGCTCTAGAAATAAAATACATACACACACACACACACACACACACATATATATATATATATATATATATATATATATATATATATATATATAAAAACAAGCAGGCAGTAGCTGACATCTATTCCAGAAGGAAATAAATGGCAATAAATATAGAATATATGACTCAAAACTCCTACTGTAACTGTATAAATCCACATCTGAATCTTAAAACAGAAAGCAAACAGCAATGTATTCTTTTCTTGAAGCAAAACTAAATAAAACAGTGACAGACTAAATTGCTTATGTTTTAGCAGAAAGTAAACGATAACTATTTTCTAGTAAAAGTATATGCTATCCACAAGGGAATTTACTTTTTTGTGTCTATGTTTGTTTTATAGATTTAGGCAATGAAATAGTTCGTTATGATGCAAGAGTTCATACTCCACACCTGGACAGACTTGTAAATGCAAGAAGTGTAAGTCCAACTACAGAAATGGTTTCAAGTGAATCTGTCGACTACCGTTCCACTCTTCTAGATGGTATGTCACAGCAACAAATTTGTTCATTTACTTATTTCTTCCTTCGTAAGATGCATATCTTTATATTAGATCATTCCACATTTTTATTATGCGTGGTCATGTTTCATATTGGAAACACTGATTATGCATTGATTTACAAAACACCAAGCCTTTAGTTAATTCTGAAGGTAACAATGTTTATAAAGACAATATTAAAAAAAAAACATTGTAAAGAATACGCAAACCTGAAACAAGTAAAAAGGTCAACCACTCTAACATAACTATAACTATAAACACTATATATGAGTGCTACATAAAAAATTTGGTGCAGGGGATTTTGTTACAAAATCACAAGAAGTAAATATCACAATGTTGACAGAGGAAAAAAAATCTAATATATTATCTATAATAGATTACTGAAAGTGCTTATTCACACGTCTTTTGTTAAAACATAAACACTTTACCTACATAGTATTTTCTATTAGTATGTGTTCAAGGACAAGATTCCAGTATTCTTGATAGTAAGAACACTTATATTATTTCTTATAGGTTTATGAGAGGATACATATCTGATCTCCATATTTCTGAAGCCTTTCCAAGAAAGTTTAGAACAGTCTAACCGATTTTGGGTAATATATTGTTTGACTAAGGCAAAAAAGGTAATAATAATATGTAATTTTAGCCTATGTAGTTTTTTAGTGATGTGGGCAATAGCAAATTCCCAAGATAATGTTGATTTCTCATATGCCATTTTTTTCTTATCTTACCCTGAGATAGCACCAAAGATTGTGTGAAAAATTACAATTCCATACAATGTGCATCAAGTCAGTCTTCGATAATGGGAAACATGAACAAGATGAGCATATTTTGGAATTAAAACTATTAAGTATAACTGGAGTAATATAAGCATTGTTATTAATCATTAGTTGTGTGTAAATGAAGTTCTTGAAAGTGTCAACTTAAGGGTTAATGCCATACGTCTCAACTGTGCAGATTTTCAGAGAATGTCCAGATTGTTGCCTTATATTTTTGGTCCGTTTTTCAAAAAAATTGTTTTTCTGGCAGATTAGTGGCAAATCAGTAAAGATTGAAAGTAGAAAATAATGACAGACATTTGAGTTTCAGATTTCATACTTTTCAGAAAATTCATACTAATGCAAAACCTGTTATTCTATTAACTTTCTGAGCTCCAGCAGAGGTTTCACTCTATATTTGTAAATATCACACACAGTATAATCTTTAATAAGTGGATACTTATCTAGCTTTACCATGTTATTACTCAGTTTAGTATTAGGGTTTAAGTGTAAAGGTTGTTAAAGAGCAAGAGTTTTGGTTAGATTTAAGGAACCCACCAGATTCTGGAGTATCCTGATTTGGTGTTTTAAAAGACTATGAAGGTTAATTTTCTTATAGCAATCTAGTGTAATAAAAGGAATGGCTTTTGGGTTAATATTTGTTGATCTGACATGTTTATACCAGATTTTAGTCCAGGATGGAGACCGTACATGAGCTTGTAGATTAAATTCTGAAATGTATATGATTCTGCTTGAACAGATTATATTGTAATATAACTGAAAATCTGGGAAGCTAAGCCCCCCTTTCTTCTTGGGGTATGCGAGTTTGGCATAACTAATTCTAGTCAGCTTTGGATACCATATAAATTTAGATAATTCTGTACTCATTTTGCAAAAAAAAATTATGGGGAAGAATCATACTGAATGCATTGAACTGGTACAGTAGCTTAGGTAAAATATTCATTTTGATTATTGCTGCCTTGGATAGGACTGAAAGCTGCATTTGCCTCCATCTCTGAGTATCTTGAAAAATACTAACCCATGTTTTAATTAGATTGTTTTGCATCACTGAGTGAGAATTTTGTACAAAAGTTAATCCTACAAATTTAAATTAAGTACTCTACTTTAAAAGCAGCATCTGAGAGGTAAGTCTCCTTATGGTTTAATGAGTTGATAGGAAGAATAAGGGATTTAGGCTGCTTGATATTGTGGTTTGAAACTTTAGAAATTTTTTTAATTGATAAAAGAATTTTATGTAAATCTGTATTTGGGAGTTCAAAACAGATATTCAAGTCATCAGTGAAGGCAGATAAGATTACCTTATTTTTCAAAATTGTTGGGATGAAAAGTTTTCTGAGATAGATATAAAAGTAGTGGTTCTATATATAAAATAAAAAATCCAAAGCAGCCAAGCTGAAGGCAGGAAACACACCAGCAAAGGTTCCACTGTTTAATGACACAAAGCAGGACAAAACGTTGTAAGAATCCAAAAATTAACGCTCTTGGCGAAATTGCGTTTTCATCTTCATTAACAATGACTTCATCAGATGAAGTCATTGTTAATGAAGACGAAAACGCAATTTCGCCAAGAGCGTTAATTTTTGGATTCTTACAACGTTTTGTCCTGCTTTGTGTCATTAAACAGTGGAACCTTTGCTGGTGTGTTTCCTGCCTTCAGCTTGGCTGCTTTGGATTTTTTATTTGGTCTTGGTTCGTTTTTTAGCAGTTTACTGGTTCTATATATAAGTTGAAAAGATTAGGAGATAAGGGACAACCTTGTCTGGTCCAGTTTGAAATCTTGATAGGCTTTGAAATGTTTTATTTACATAGAGAGATGTATAAGAATTTTTATAAAGTATTTTTGTCATATCGATAAACTCTTTTGGAATATCATAATAAGATAAGGTTAAAAATAAGAATTTTAAGTTAACTTTATCAAATGCTTTACATGCATCCAGTACTAGGGCATATTGCAGATTCCTGTCATGTTTTAGAAGTTGGATCATGGAGTCTAATGTTAAAGTATTATCCCAAGTTTGTGTATTATTCATAAAGCCAGATTGTTCAGGTGATATAATATTGGGCAAAACGTATTTAAGTCTCTTCGCTAGTAGTGTGGACATAATTTTCAAGTCTACATTGATGAGGGAAATTGGCCTGTAATTAAGAGGATTATATTTGTCCATGCTGTTTTTTGGAATAAAAATTGTTTTTGAATTATTTAAATACAAGTCTGTAATGCCATTTTGTCTAATATAAGTGGATATTTTCAGAAGATTGGCTGATATTTTATAGATAAAAATTCTATACAATTCTGCCATATAGCCATCTGGGATGGAAGCCTTTTCAAATTTCAATTTAATAATTTCATGTATTATTTCTTGATGAGGAAAGGGAGCACTAAGAAGTGTTTTTTTTATATTGTACTAATTTTTGGTAAAGTAAGTTGATTTAGGAACTCTTCGCATTCTAATATCAGACTTTGTCTATATGGGGGATTATATACCTCCATGTAAATTTTTTGAAAGAGATTCAATATTTGCAAGCCTGTCTTGAATGTTTTGCTACCATATTGCAATAACGCTATTCTAGAGGCTGCCTGTTTAGTATTTATTGTTCTCATTAATGTTTTGGAGGGAATTTGTACCCATTCGGAATATTTTGCTAAGGATTTCATTTCCTTAAATGCATAGTGTTTTTGATGTAAAAGATATAGTTATTTTTGTAGTTGATTAATTCAGAGTTCTAAATTTGGATATTTGTTGGAATTTTTTTGCTGCATATTTTAATTGATCGACTAAATTATCCTCCTTTTCTTTAGTAGTTTCTTTTTCATAATAAAAGGCTTTCTGAATTAGGATCCCCTTATTTTATCTTCTATTTTTTCTATTTTATCTTTTATTATTGATACTAAGCAAATTATTCTCAAGATCATCAACAATTGCAGTTATCTCATGGATTACATCTCTCTTACGCAGCAAGTTATTATTTAGGGACCAATTTAAGCCCAGTGGTTTTGGTTTTATATTACTAGGCCATTTTAATCTGAATGTAATTTTTGAATGATCAGAAAGAAATCTAGGTTCTGCAAGATATCTAATTTCTTCTTTCAAAAAGACTTCTGAAATTAAAAAGAAGTCAATTCTTGACCAGGATTTATAACATTTTGAATAATATCTGAGGAAGTTGTTATGAGGGAAATCTCCAAAAGAAAGAGGGTCCAAAAAGATTGAAGTCAGACATTAATTCCACTAAGGCTAATGTGGCTTGAGAATTGTATGAAGTAGATCTGCTAGAGCTATCAACCAGCAGGTCAATTATTGCATTCTAATCACCCCCTAGTATAAAGTAATAATCAGAGAATCTACTCAGTATATTGTAAATTTCAAGAATGAAGCTATGTTGACCTGTGCACGGGCCATAAACATTTAGAAAGACGATCGGTTTTGGAAGATGGGAGTTTTGAGATGTAAAATAACACCATCTACCATTTTCATCTGATTCCTGATTAATGATAGAGTCCTGAAATGATGTTTTGACTAGGATTGCTACTCCTTTAGATTTGGTTTTACACCCTGATGCAATAATAGTCTTTATCCAATTTTTCTCTTTGCCCCTATTCAAAACTTCTCTCAACATATGGGTTTCCTGAAAGAGAAGTATATTGGCTTCAGATTTAAATGCTAGATGCATGAGTAGTTTCTTTTTTTCTTTATCTTGTAGGCCTTTCACATTCCAAGAATCAATTAGCCACCTTCTTTTTGTCTAATCCATGTTGACTAGAGCTTACATTAATATATTTCACCTTTATACCATTGTAGGTAAAGAAAATACATTTTGAATGTTTAGCAATTAGGGTTGTAGCACTAAACTCTTTCAGAACATCTTCAGTGCCTAACCACTTAACTACATTTTTCTGAAAGAGATTGGGATAAGGGGATAAGGATATACAAGCATTCCCAGGACAATAAGCAGATGATGAACCTTAACCCACCACTCAGTAAGAACACTATAACATTTAAGAAACTCATATACAAAAAAAAATAAGAGTTCTAAGATTAGCCATCCTTAAAACTATACAGCACTAACCATCTGGCTCCAAACAATTAGGTAATGTCAGTTAGAATGTATTCTAGTTAAAGGGGTTTAATGTTATTTAAAGTGTCTATATCTTTATTAATTTTAAGTATTAGACCCTGTGAGGTACAATTTTTAAAGTAAAATTAACTTTTCAGAATTAAGATTAAGATTAAAACTTACTAGGAATGATTGAATGGTCCATTTCAGAAAGGCAGTAAAATTACTTATAACAGTACTGTAATAATTTTAGAATGGGATGGGTAATATTCATGTAAATAACCAGATAAGGTTGTACAATTAGTCAACTCAAAGTTATATATACTAAGAATAAAGAATAAAATAATTGTTCTTATCATCTTCAATTTAAAACATATATGTCAGGAGCAGTTTATGGAAACTTTCTCTGAATAAAAATAGCTTTCAACAACTATATAACAGTCATATACAAGAATATTTAAATGTACATCTCATTCATCTTAACATTCTGATATAAAAAAAAATTCTGCTTCAGGTGAGAAAAGGAAAAGCACCATAGTTTCCATAAGTGGAAAATTCACGGCTTAACCTTATAAGTGTTGCTTTTAACATTGTTATTGAATTCATATATACACTCCAAACAATTTGTTACAGTTTATAAACATGTTGTTTAAAACAATTATTAGTTATACAATTCTGACCTTATGCAGTATCATCTAGACCACTTTAAGTGTTTGAATCCAGAAATAACAACTTGAGAGAAAGAAAGAAAGAAAGAAAGAAAGAAAGAAAGAAAGAAAAACAATTAAGTATTTTAAAACGGAGCCACACAAAGTATTAATATTTATCCATCCTTCAGGTTACCTGAGGGAAATTAATATAGCTATAGGTTATAAGATGGATTACATACTTCGATATATAAGAAGTATCTTCACTACACGGCTATTGCTAAAGACATAAAACAAGACAAACTTATGTCTTAAAATCAATGAGCACACATCCTTCAAAGGTATTGTGCCATCATGCATACTTTTTACTATGAGGATTTATAAAAACAAGGGTCAAGAGTACTGCGGTCAGATCAAAGAGTTCTACGGTTGTTACTAGACATGTAAACTCAATTGTGCAGCACTAATCTTTGTTCTCCAAATAAATAGAGGCTTACCACTAAAAGCAAAGCAAAATTAAAAATTATTAAAAAGTTCCTGAAGATCAATGTTCTTTGGTCAAACTGTTACTGAACAAAGTTTATAATGAATGCTTATTTATAGTAAACCATTTAACAGGTAATTGAAAAGGTATTATATGCACTCAGATAAGCAAATATTAGTGAATAGCTAGCCTTTGTAAATATTTATGAATTATGTCTAAAGTTAGTCTGACATTTGACTGCTGTTGCTGAAAATATAGCAAGCAGATTTACATATGCTCAAACAAATCAAATATATAGTCAGGAGATAGCTATTTAAAATACACATACCACCAGAGATGGAACATGTAAAAATAATACAATGGTGCAGAGTAATAACTTGTAATTATAAGTAGAAAGTCGATAACTTTGAGTGGAAAGACTTTGAAAATGGCAAAAGCAGTTTGTATTTATTTTCGTACAATGATCACATCTCTTCCTTCAGACTGAGATACCACTGGGTTTGAGCAAAGCTTATTAAAAAAAAAAGAAAAAAGTTTCAAAACTCACAGCATGAATTTTCAGCAGACATTGTTCACGTAATGCTCCCCTGGGTCTTGCATCTCAGCAGTTGAAACAATTCCACTGCGTATTGATTTCTTCCCCTCTCATAGAAAAAGACTCTGTTCCTTTAAGAAAAGGAAGGGGAAGGTGTAACTCCCAAAATGCAAGTATACTGGAACCACAAAGCACCACCACTGCCCATCTGTCTTTCACCAATATAGTTAACACACATAGGAACAATGGTAAATTTGTATCTGCTACCTTTCTTGACCTCTCAATGGCCTTTGATATGGTCAGACATGATATACTTAAAGAGCTATCTGAACTAGGACTAACTAAATCTTCCATATCCTGGTTCCAAAGTTATCTAAATGGCCGCCAACAAGCACTACTGTGGCAGCAAAAACTCTCACCCCTTCTTCCAGTCAATCTTGGTGTACCACAGGGTTCCATATTATACCCACTTCTTTTCACCCTTTATACAAACAAACTCTATACCTCTACTCCCAATGCATCTGTTATACAATATGCAGATGATTTTACTTTAATTTGTGCAGCTTCCTCACTACAGGAACTCCACACATTAACATAACAATCTTTCCTCTCGATAGAAGCATATGGCTCTCCAATATCCAACTCATACTTAACCCTGCTAAAACCAAGCTGCTGCTCTTTAAACCAACTAGGCTCACGTCATTAGCTACCCCCTTTAACATTACTTCCAGCAACAACACTTCTGTCTCTCCCACTGAACACACCAAACTCCTTGGCATAGAGATTAATAACAATCTGAGATTTAATATCCATATCTCTCAGACCATTAAGAAAGTACATAAAAAACTAGGTACCCTGTATACAAATAAACAGTTCCTCTCCAAACAAACAAAAGCAACCATATCCCGCACTCACCTTATCTCTACCCTAGTTTATGCCTCACCCATTTTTACCAACCTTAGAAAAGCAGACATGCAAAGCTTGAATGCCATTATAACAAAATAGCTAGATTCACTACAGACTCCCCATTTAGAACTCACCACTGCTCATCCTTAACACAGCTGAACTGGTTGGAACTCCCCCATCTCTTACATTACCCCCATATCAATTACATTTATAGTCAAAGACTACACCCACCATCAGTTCCCTCCCACCCAATTAGACTGACACACCACACATATCCCTCCCATAACTCCACCACACCCTTACAATCACTCCTTATTACAATACCAAACCCACACAGTTACAAATACTACTCTTAAACACACCTCACTAGAAAGGATGAACTGCAAACAGTCCCAATTACTAAAATCACTACTCTACCCATTTACAATCCCACTTTTCTCCTGCTTTCCTATCTCTCCTCTTACCACATTCAACTACATATCAGTGCCCCCCCAATGGCAAACTGAACTTATAACCAATCCCCTGAAACTAAATAACTTCCCTATCACACCACACAACCTCACTTCCTCTCAATCAGTCTCTTACTCTCACTATAAACTGACAATCAGAACTAACCCTCACTAAGACAAACTAAATTATTACACAAACTAAACTGTATCTTCACCTGCTCCAAAAACGCATTCTCTGTGGTGACATTCACCCCAATCCAGGACCCACCACAACATCTTACACAAACTCAAATCAGCTAAATCCCCCTATACTATAGACCTACCTCTTCTCTCCTCTTCTTAAACATAAATGCAAGAAGTACACTGAATAAAATTCAGGACCTTCATGCCCTACTAGCTGTATATAAACCAGAAATAGCGATGCTAACTGAAACATGGCTTAAACCAGAACACCACAATAATGAGGTTACAGCCCCAGGCTATAATATTATATGCAAAGATAGAGCAGAGAAAAAGGGAGGTGGTGTGGCTATATTATTCCAAAATCATCTCACCATAAAACAACTTGATTATAACACCCAAGAAATCAAGGATGTTGAACTTATCCTTGCCAAACTAAAACTAAACTCCAACAAACATATCATCATTGCAGGTGGCTACATCCAACCAGGCAATAACATTACTATACTGGAAAGCCTGCTAAACTGGATCTCAAACTCCCTGCCACAAGAAACCATACTATTGGGTGACTTTAATATTGACTGGCTGAACTGCTCTAGCTACACTCCATCTACCCACATTAACCTTTATAGATTTACCCAAATTATAAATACCCCAAATAGAACAGACAAAACCTCAAAACGTGAATCCATCTTAGACTGGATTCTGTTATCTGACCCCACTCTAGCATGGCACTTTGGCTGTCTTCCTGACAGTCTAAGTGACCATCAACCGACCTACCTCATTCGGAATAGACCCCATTACATAAGCCAACCCGACCTCAGAGTAATACGTAATAAAAAGATGTTTATCACTACTGACTTCATCAATTCACTGCAAAGCTGTAACTGGACACACCTAAAACAGTTATCTCTAGATGAAGTCATACAGTACTTTAACTCTACTTTCCTAAAAATCCTAAACTATCATGCTCCCACCCAAACTATAAGAATAAAAACTAACTATGCTCCATGGCTAACTAAAGATACTAAAACTACAATGAAAAAGAGGGATCTGTCCTGGAGTCAATATCAAAAAAACAAAACCAGTAATCTGAGGCAAATCTACCAAGAACTCCGCAACAAAGCCAAAAAACAAATCAAACTTGACAAAACTAACTACTACACAGACTTGCAAGAAAAATATGGTCATAACAATATTCATAACACATAACCATCCCCGGGCCTCCACTGAAACTGGACCTACGTCCAGTCGGACACTCCCGGTCAACAAATATAAATAAATAACCCTAAAAAGGTTTGGGCCACAATAAATGGTATAATGCACCCAGGAAAAGTCACTACATCAACCCCAGTACTACCAAACAACCATGACTCATTCACTGACAATTTAACAGATTCTTTACCGAAATAGTTCAAACCCTTGCCAATGCCCTAAATACCACTAGTAGCCCTATACCAGCAACTACCGAAACCCACCCTACTGCTCAAAACAATACCACCAGCTTTTCCCTACACCCTGTACCCACTAAGGTAATTTCTAAACTCCTTAAGAAACTCAGACCAACCAGCTAGCAACTGATGCCCTACCAGCAGATTTCCTTTAGATATCAGCAGACACTATAGCCTATCCCGTGTCCATTCTCATAAACAGGTCACTTGCAGAATACAAAGTACCCACCTTGTGGAAAACATCACATATTATTCCACTGCACAAAGGAGGCAACTCCTTAGAACTCACCAAGTACCACCCAATCGCAATTCTTTCATGTTTATCCAAGATATTAGAAAGAGTTGTTAATTCCCAACTACTGCAGTAACTCCTAAAAAAACAACTTACTCTCCAAAACTCAGTATGGCTTTAGACCCTCCCACAGCACCACCACAGCATTATTATCATTTACAGATATAGTTAACCACCACAGAAACAAGGGACTATTTGTATCTTCCATTTTCTTAGACTTATCAAAAGCCTTTGACATGGTAAACCATAGTTTTCTTCTCCAAACTCTATCTACCCTAAACGTCAGCTTCTCCACTATATCATGGTTTAATAGCTACTTATCTGGTCGACAGCAGGCAGTCCTATGGCATGACCAGCTGTCCCCCTGCTACCAGTATCCATAAGAGTCCCTCACGGATCCATCCTCAGCCCACTATTGTTCTCACTATTCACCAACCAAATCAATTCCTCCTCACTCACAGCATCAGTGGTACAATACGCAGATGACACCACCCTTATAAGTGCTGCCCCCACCTTAAACGAACTGCAAACCCTAACCCATAATGATTATACTCTAGCTGAAACATGGTTCACAAACATCAAACTTATTCTTAACCCCAAAAAAACTCAAGTAATTATTTTCAGCCCTGGTCATGCCCCCCCCCCCCCTTAACAATAGTTTCACCATTCACTCCAAAGATAACATTCAAATCACTCCAACTGCACACACTAAACTGTTAGGTGTAGAAATAGACAATAATCTGAAATTTGACATCCATATACCATCAAGAAAGTTAACAAAAAGCTAGGACTCCTCTATAGGAACAAACAATTTATCATAAAACAAACCAAAGCTACTATTGCACAAACTCATCTCTTATCCATCCTTCTCTATGCCTCTCCTATCCTTACTAATCTCCGCCAAACCGATCTGAACAAAGTGAAATCTTGTTATAACAAGATTGGGAAGTTCGCTACTGAAGCCTCATACAAATCCCACCACTGTCTTGCCCTTAACCAGTTCAATTGGCTCGTGTTATCTCAACTACTCCTACTCAATCAACTCTCAGTAGCACATAAACTCTACTACCTTCCAGAAAAAAAAAAACCTGCACCCCAAAATATATAATTAACCCCCACATTCCCACTAGAGCCTTAAGATCTAGTTCTCAGAACCTCGTAAATGTCATCAGATACAAAAATGATGCTGGCAAATCTCTCTTTGCCTGCACTATTGCCAAAATCCGGAGCTTACTACCTGGCCAAATAACCTCCACTACCTCCACTATTCAATTTAAGAAACTCCTGAGAATCCACTTGTCAAACAATTGGCACCAATACCATGTTCAAGGATTCTACTAAAGGTCCCCTAATTCCTTTCTCTGTAGTTTAATAACCAGCTGTTATTACTTTAACAAAATTACTGCAAGTATTCATAATTCAGGCAAACACTCAGAAACATATATATATATATATATATATATATATATATATATATATATATATATATTATACACATATCTTACTGTTGGAATCCTGTTTAATCTTAATCTACTGACTTTACTAAATGAATTGTTAAGCTATACCTTACTTATGTTTATATGGAATTAGTATTTCGTTCTGTATAATATTCCTTCTTTTTTATTTAATTTTCTTGTATGTATTGCTATTGGAGCTTTTCTCCCCAGGCCTCCGCTGAAAGTGGATCTGTGTCCAGTCGGACTTTCCTGGTCAACAAATGTAAAATAAAATAAATAAAAAAATAAAATTACAATCAACTGTCTCTGGCCCATAAAATCCTATATCAACCAGATAAAACCCCTGCACTAAAAAACTTACTTCACCCTCACAAAAATAATAGAGCACTTTGTTCCAGTAACAGATTTCTCCTCAAAGTTACTAAAACAAATAATACAGCAGGGGACATGTTATTCTCTAACTATGTGTCAAAAATCTGGAGCACTCTTCATAGTGATATAGCTACTACCCCTTCCTTCACACTGTTTAAACATTCACTTATAGCACATCTCAGTAACAACTGGCTATGCGCCTGTAACACACCAGTTTAAAAATCCCCCCACATTATTGCTGCTTCTCTTTTTTACCTGACTTCTTACAACTCAAATAGTTTAATTAGCCTAGGCTCTTGAATGGTATTGTATATTGTTCTTAAGATATAGTGAAATGTATTGATATTTCCACCTTGGTCTAAACAATCTTTTCAGAGATTATATCTTAGTCTTAATGTGATGTTGATACTTTTATTAGATAGGAGACATAATTAATATGTGCAGATCTTATAACTCTACTGACCTTTACTATGATGCATTAACTACAGTGTCTGTTATAATGATGTATTAATTTCTAATTGTATTATGTCTGTAATTTTTGACCTTATATATATTATTTGACCAATGTCTAACTGAATTTTTCAACTGTTATAGTTCTAGACATGCTAAAACATATTCTAGATATTACCTGTTTTTGACTGTTTCTTTGATTTGGCAACATTCTAGAGCTTTTCTCCCTGGGCCGCTACTGAAAAAGGGCCTGTGTCCAGTAGACTTTCCTGGTAAATAAATGTAAAATAAATAAATAAAATAAATAAATAACCTTTAACAAATAGAATGTCGCCCAACATTCAAGACTCAGAAGCTACTCTGAAGGCTTGCAGGAAGACATCTTTTGCATCTTTAGGTGAGTCCGAAGCAAATATATGATCCTTATAGTGAAATATAAGCATATTGGGATATTTCATTTGTAATTTAAACTTTTGTTTAATTCAGTATGCACAGCAGGGACATAGCAATTGCCTTCTCTGCTTGATTATTAAGGGGATGTCTTGTGCAAATGTAATTTTGTGACTATTCCAAGTCAGGCATTATTGCAATTTAGCAGCTAACAACAGCTTTCAAGTATCTTATGAGTTTAAAAGTTTAGCATAAACCTGTCTAGGTTTATCCGGGTCCTGACTTCTATGAAGGCATAGGTGAGCTCTCTCAATTATTATCTCTGATCCTTGCTCTTCGTTTTTAAGCAGGCATCCAAAAATTTGTTTTAGAGTGTGAATTAGTTGCATCTGGTCATATTTCTCAGGCAGACCTCTTATTAGTATATTGTTACATCTGCTTCTTGCCTTGAGATGTGTTAATTGTTGTGGAATTTCTGCAATTGCTATATCCTTCATATCAAGTTCCTTTTGTATTTTTTTCTATTTTAATTTCGTTTGCCTGTATTTTTGCTTTGTTCTGGTCAAGACGTGAAATTATTTAGTTTAATGAATTCCTGAAGCTGGATAATTGTTCAGAAAAGTTCTGAATAGCTGTTTGCAGTGGAAGCAGGGCTGATTTTAGTTTGTCCATTTTCAGTCATGTGTCCAACCTGGATTTTGTATTGGATTTTATACTTTCTTATTGTTGCTTAACTGTTTTTTGCCTTTTGGCAAAAGTTTTTTTTCTCAGGTGAGGCAATCAATGACAGTTTTTTTTTTGTAATTTGCATCTCCATCCCTTCTGTTAAATTTGACATTTTATATGAGTGGAGATTTCCTAGATTTTACAAGGAAGAAACAGGCCCAAAAGACATGTGGTGTAGAAGTCACCTTTTGTCATAAATCAATCTATTCAGTTTTATCTTAATGGCTATAAATTTCTTCTTCTTCCAGTTATTACTAAGGTAAGATATAGAACTATAGGCTTCTTCTAGTCATGTTATAGGTTATTCAAAGTTGGCATATTGAGGGATTTAGAACAATTTGCCAGTTGCCACGAGGAGATGGTGTCTATTGGATATCCACCATCTTGGAGCTCCTTTATCAGCCAGTTTTTGTATTACTGCTGAAATTGTTATGTACCAATGAGGCACAGTTCTGTTTGCTAGAGTAAATAAATCCAGAACTGGCCAAAAGATGAAAATTTAAATGCAGGCCATAAAACACTCAAAATACTCTAGCCCCTCGGCACACAGCCTTCAAGGCGCTAGAGTGTTTTGAGTGTTTTTTTGTCTGCATTAAATCTTTTAGCCAGTTGTGGATTTATTTCTTCAGTTTTGGGTTGTGTCGTCTATTTGCTAAAGTATCTGATTGGTTTATTGCTATTTCTTAATATTATCAGTGGTGGAGTAAGTATATCTTGAACTCTGGGTGGTTTTCCAACCACAGGTGCTCCTTTACACACATTTTTTTTTAATATGCATAAATGAATTGGGTTGTTTTGGATTCATCTTTGTGGTTTGACACAAATTGTTTTAATTTTAATTAACTAAATGTCCATACCCATCAATAAGAGTTACTTAACTGTATAAACTTAAATGTCATACTGTGATTAAAAAAAAAAAAAAGATCAAAGTAAAGCATTCCAACTTGATTTACACTAATGCACACTGGTCTTGCAAAGCTAGACAGACTGTTTAACTTTTTATTCTGTTAATCCTTTGTTGATCAGGTTAGTTCCTGCTAACCTAGTAGCCTGTTTTCAGGGAAGACCCAAGGTTATATTTACAATACAAGGAGAAATTTGGACAGGGCATTGGGGAACTTCCACTATTCTTAATTATTGTCAGTGAGATCCATTTTGGAGGAGCACTTCCTGTTTTCATTCTAGGTGTACAGGTGGCCCAGAGAAACACGGAGGCATATGGAGAGAGAAGGTGGTGATGAAGTAGTCGAAGAAATGAAGGAGGAAGCAAATATCAAAAACAGAATCTGTGCAGGATTCTGAGAAATTGTTTTAAAGAAATCTGTTTGATTGAGATGGCTCAGCAAACGGATGCATAATTAGAAACTTCCAGTCAGGAGAGTTGTGGGATGATTTATTTAAAGAAAGTGGTGGTGCAGAGAACTGAAGGAGAAGTTTCCTGGGGGGACATTATGGAGAAAATACAGAAGGAGGATGCAGAGACAATCCTGAAGAATAGTGGTGAGATGGGAAAGGAAATATATGCAGGCAAAGTAAAATAAGGCAAAGGTGGTGTAGTAGAAAAGAGGGCAGAAGAAAATGAAAAATAAAAGTGCATGGTAAGGATTCAAAGTAAAGACGACAAAGCAATGGACAGGTATATAGTGTGGGGCAATTTAATAGCTCATTTGGGTGTAAATTCACAGGCGGTAATAGCATTTATTCTTACTGACAAAGAAACATTTTGTGACATTATATTTGAGACTGTTTTTTTTTCCAATGGAAAATTTCCTTGGAGAATAGAAAAAATAAACAATAGTATCCATGGAATCTTTATGTGATAAAAGCATTTAACATGGAAACAAAAATGAAGATTCATGTACAATTCTGAACAGATATAGAAAGAGAGACTTTGAAAGGACATTTGAAAACTTTATGTAATGAAGTATTGGATATTGCAAAAGTTTGTGACAAAAGGGGTTTATGGACTGGGGGCTGGGATTGTAATATTGTGTTCAAATTAGAAAGAGAAAAAATATATACATATACCAAGCATGATAAATCTGGAAGGTAATATGGGTGTTGTAAAATACTGGGGACAACCTAAAACGTGTTTTTGTGGAAAAGAAGGACATTCGATAAGTAACTGTGACAAAAAATTTTATATTTGTAAGGAAATGGGGCATGGCACAACAAATGTGAATTGTAATGTTATAAATGTGACAAACTTGAACGATTATGGATGGATTGCAAAAATGAAATTAACAGTACGGAAAAAGAAAAGAAAGAGAAGAAAATGAACAAAGAGGTAACATTTTAGAAGTGGTAGAAACAGAAGAAAAAGTGGATGAGAAAAAAATAATAAAGAGGGTGTAGAAGAAGATTCTGAAATAAGTGATGTGAAAAGCAAACTGGGAGGAAGTAAAAGGGGGGGGAAGAATTCTATTTGTAAAAGGATAAAAAACAGAAAATAAGAAAATTTTAAGGGATAAGTACAAAAGAAAAAAAGAAAAGAATGGATGAAAAAGAATATATATATATATATATATATATATATATATATATATACAGCTAAAGAGTGCGGTTGATATAATGGTTAAGGTGTTTGACTCACAGACACAAGGTGCAGCAGTTGAATCTCACCTTTGGGCTTTGGGAAGGAAAACTGGTTAGGCTTAGAATGGCCTATTAAGAAAACTAGTGCAGTAGATGTCTATGAATTTATGAAAGGGAGGGTGGTCTAATGGTTAAGGTGTTTGCCTTACAAACACAAGTTGCAGGGTTTGAGTCTCACAAGGGATAATTGGCTAGGCTTAAAATGGCTCACAATGGCAGTTAGCTTAGTACTAATCTATGAACCTATGAAACCATGAATCTAAGGAAAAGGGAAAATGAAATTTTTAGAGTGCTTTCTGTAAATGTGAATAGTATTGAGAATATAGTAAGAAGAATAGGAATTTTGGAGTGGTATAATACATGTGATATAAATATAAATATACTAGAAGGCATACGATATTTAACAAATGAAGAAAGATTAAAAACAGAGAAACTGTGGGAAGGAAAGATAATCTGGAATTTGGGAAATGAGAGATGTTCTGGAAAGCTGTATTCTATAGAAATATAGTAAAGATATTAGATGTAACTTTAGCAAAAATGAAAAATTGACAACTGTAGATTCAAAATGGAAAGAACACGTCTATAGAATTATAACATTTTATGTTTATACTAAATGTAAAGAAAGGAAAAACTTATTTTTATTTACATTTGTTGACCGGGCTAGTCTGGCTGGATACATATCCCTTTTCAGTAGAGCCCCGAGGAGAAAAGCTACAACATGAGTAAATTAATACATTCAAAATATTCTAAAAAAAAGACTAGTTTCACATTACAAAATAAGACATGAAATAAGACATGAAAAAAATAAATAAATTGTGAATAATGTAACGTTTCATTAGAGTAAAAGTAAAAAATAAACAATTCTTAATGCTTTAGTAGGGTTCATGTGAAGTCAATCAAAACTAAAACATTAGAACATTAGGAAACTTGTTATAGTGTTGTTCATAAGATATGGGAGGGTAATTGTTAAGGAAGCAAGAGAGTAGGAACCAGGGGAGGGGAGAGATGAAAAGTAGATTCAAGCAAGCTTTGAGCAGGGGCAAAGCCAGTGTATTTTAAGGTGGTCTCTAAGGTGTTTTTTAAAGATTAGAGAGGATGAGAGTGAGGTGAGTGTATTAGGAAGTTTGTTCCAGATTCTACCCACAACATTGGAGAAGAGGGAATCGCCTGCTTTGTTATTAGAAGGGTTTCTGGCAATAAGAAGTTTATTAGCTGAGCGTAGTGTTGAAAGATTTTTATATGGGGAGATCAGATTAGTAAGGATGGGAATATTAGTAGGATGGTGCAGGATTTTTTGTGCAATTGTGCATTATTTCATCAGAATTTACACTATGTAGTGATAAATAAGAGTATTATAATTATTACAATAACATGATACTTTAATTGTGATTTAAGAGCCAAGTGTCAAAAGAAAGGAAATGATATAAAAAAATGTTAGAATTTATAACATGTGGTAAGTTATAACTTTGGGATAAAAATTCATGGACTTACAAAAGGGGTATGTATAGAACTGAAATAGATTATTTTATATTATCAGAAGGTTTAGTGATAGGAGAGGACAGGGGAGGTACTTGAAATGGGATATTCTGATCATCTTGCAATATAGCTAGAGATAAAAGAAAACAAGGAAGTTATAAAAATAGACAAAGGAATACAACAGATAAATGAGAACGCATGGAATGAAGAAGGAAAGAGATTAATAATACAGTTATGGAAAGATCATATTACTATGAGAACATGTCATAAACATTGGTCTGAATGGTGGGTGATATTTAAGGAAAAATATAAAAACTGTTTTTTACAGTAGTGATATGATGTGAAGATAGTAGAGAAAGAAAAATAGAACATATAACAGTGCAATGGAAGATTTAGAACATAATGATAGAAAGTACTTTGACAAAGAAAAGAAATGTATGAAAGAAATCAAGAAAAAATACAATAATTATTTTCTAAGCATATTTACAAGGAAAAAAATAAGTATCGAGTTACTTAAGCAAATTAGTAAAGAAAGATGCTAGTGTAATGAGAGAAATAAAAATGTAAAAGGAGAAATAGAAAGAACTCAGGAAAAGATTATGAATAATGGAGTACAAATTCTACAAGAAATGTTTAAAGGAAAAAAGAAGGTAGTGAAAAAAATGTGGAAAATAAAAAGTTAACACAAAAAGAGAATAAAGAGTTGCAAAATGAGATTTCTTTAAATGAGCTAGATAAAGTATTAGGACACGTGAATATAGATTCAGTTGCAGGCCCAGATGGAATAGGGTATGAAATGTATAAAAATTTAAGGGACTGGCAAAAAAATATATATTTTATAAAGATTTTGAATGAATGGTTAAATGAAGATTTTATGTAACTTGTGTAAGATATTTGCTAACAACTATCTTGTATTTACCCCTGTGGTGGCTGCATCTCACCTGGTGACCACACCCTGAAGTCCTCTCCTTCTTCCTACCAGACTTTCTATCTCTTTCCCCACCTCCCTCTAATCTTTTTATTCCTCTGCATATAGCCACCCCTAAACTGAATTGCCCACACCTGATTACCAAACATGCCCTCTCTATCTGTTTCTCTCTAACAAAGTTGCCTCTATTGCCACTACTTTCTTCCCTCCCTATATACTGCTCTCCTGCTGCTTCACTAAAGGTGCCTAACCCATACATTCCTACTCTATCTTCAGCCCAGATACCTCTGGTCTTACCTAATAACCCCTATCTCTCCTTCTGTCATATCTGTTCTGCTTCCCTGAATGTTTTCTGAGTCCTTCCTTGCGGGTGTAGCCCCGTTCTGTTTGCCATCACTACGCTCAGGCTCACTTCAATCCCATACCCTACCCCCATTCCCACCCACCCCTATGACAATTTCCTTTATACCTATCTATACCTCCCCTTCCTGTACAACTAGCAAATAAAACTCCAATTCCTTCCCACTTCCACTCCCACCAATCTATCCCTGGTAAGCCTATTATCATAAATTCCTCTACATTGGATTCTCCTCCCACTTACTTCCTGCCTAATACACCCCTTCCCCTAACATGCAATATCTACTGCTACCATCTGTACTACTCCTTTCACTCTCAATCAGTACCTTCTATCATATACACCTCCCTAACCCATACCTATGCTCGCCTACATCTCAATCATACAATTCCCCTACATCTACTTCATCTCTCTCTATATCTCCCCTAACCTCTAATATCCCTACCGCAAGCTTATATAAACTATAATTTCTATAAATTCTTAAACCTTCACAGAAGGTAAAATCAAAACTACTCAAATTACACCTCAACCCCACAGCACACCTTCTGCTCATTACCAATCTACTACGTTATGGTGACATCCATCCTAACCCTGGCCCCTCCTCTTCTCTCCCTCCCTTTTCTCCCACCAAAACCTCCCCCTCACTGTCCCCTCTGGACTCTTCTAAGACTAACCAACCTCAGTCACAAAAACCCTCTCCATCCAGATACTTAACTATATACTCCCTTAACATCCAGAGCCTAAGAAATAAGATCACTGAACTTCACTCATGGATAGCTCATAATACCCCCCACATCCTTTCCCTATCTGAAACTTGGCTTAAGCCTCAAATCTCAAACAATGAAATTCTTCTCCCTGGCTATAACATTTTCCGTTCTGATAGACCAACCCCCCCCCCAAAAAAAGGGGGTGGCGTTGCCATCCTTTACTCTAACAACCTTAACCTCTCACCATACCCTTCCCCATCTCCAGACTTCCTCCCTGCAGAGATCATAAACCTTAACTGCCATCTCTATGCTCACAAAAAACTTGCAATAGCTGCCATCTACATACCTCCTGGTAACAATTTACCTATTCTTGAAAATATCCTATCCTGGTTTTCTGACACTATACCTTATGAGACCTTTATACTCGGCGATGTCAACAGAGACTGGTCTAAACTCTCCACTGACCAACTAATCTCCTCCCCCACTCACTTCTCCAAGAACTCCACATCTAGCTCCACCATAGACTGGATCCTCACCAATGCCCCCCACCACTATCACAATCCATCCACCCTACCTGATTCTCTCAGTGACCATCTCCATGTCTATCTTAAGGCAAAACTCCCATACCACTATACCCCATCTAATCAAAGACTGTTGAAAAATATCTAGTTTCAATGTATCCCAGTTAAACTCCATCCTCCAAAGTATAGACTGGTCCATTCTTCAACAGCTCCCCCTGAACAATACATTAACTACTTTCAATAACATCTTCTTGAGTATATTAGACTCCTTAGCACCCTCCAGGAAGATCAGAGTTAAATCTAAACATGCCCCATGGCTTACTAAAGAAACTATGTCCCTTATGAAACAAAGAGATAGTACTTGGAAAGCCTGGACTAAATCACAACAGCCACTTCTCCTCATAAAATATAGACAGCTGAGAAACCTAGCCAAAAAAACAAATTATAAATGACAAAAAGACATACTACACCTCCTCTCAGCTCAACAACAAATCAAACCCTCGCAAATATTGGTCAACTATTAACAACATCCTATATCCTGGAAGGCCCACCACTCCCTCCCCCTACCCTAACACACCCTCTGAGGAAATGGCTACCCTCCTAAATAAACACCTTATCTCCTCCATACAAAATCTTGTAACCACCAATTCTGACTGTACTGCAACCCTCCAAGTCCCCAAAACACACCTTTATTCTCCTTTGAGCCAGTTCCCATAGCTTATATCAAGTCTGTACTGCACAAGCTCAAACCGTGCTCTCCTTCCACAGACAACCTACCTCCCTCCTTTCTGAAACTCACTGCTGACTCAATTGCCTATCCCATAACCATACTAATAAATAGATCTATTCACGAATCTACTGTCCCTACTCTATGGAAAACTTTTTATACAATTCCCCTGCACAAAGATGGGAATTCCACTGACCCTTCCAACTATCGACACATTGTTGTTGTTCTATCCCCACTCTCCAAACTGCTAGAAAAATGTATTCACATCCAACTTCTCAAACATCTCCTCAACCACAACTTACTTACCCCTACTCAACATGGCTTACGTCTCCATCATAGCACTACCAATGCACTCCTCTCCTTCACTCACACCATTGCTGAAGCCTTAGATAACAACAAATTAATTTCCTGCCACTTCCTTGACCTTTCCAAAGCTTTTGATACTGTCTCTCACCCTATTCTACTAAACAAACTTGACAAACTTCACCTCCCCCCCACACACACACACTCAACTGGTTCTCTTGCTACTTATCTGGCAGGGAACAACCTGTCAAATGGCTCTCATCCTGCTCTCCCTTTCTTTCTATCTCCACGGGGGTACCGTATGGCTCCATCTTAGGACCCCTGCTATTTAACAAAAGATCTGCACACCTCTTGTAAAGAATCTTCCCTTATTCAGTATGCTGACGACTCCACACTTGTATCTATTTCTAACAGCATCCCTGATCTATACACCCAAACTGAACAAGCTCTACTAATCACTGAACAATGGCTTTCAGACAACCTACTCATTCTAAACCCTAAAAAAACAAACTCTTACTTTTTCTTCCCCGCTCTCTCTCTCACAACAAATCCTCCATTGTCATAACATCTCTCAACAACACTACAATCCTACCATATAATCATACCAAACTACTAGGAGTCATCATTGATGATGAACTAAAATTTAACCTTCACATACTTCAATCTATAAAGAAAACTCAAAAACTAGGGCTACTATATCACAACAAAAAATATCTCACCCCTAACACCAGACTCAGCCTGGGACAATCACTCCTCCTCCCTACCCTCCTCTATGCAGCTCCAGTTCTAACCAACATACAGACCACCATTATGAATAAACTCCAACAAACCTACCATAAAATTTCCAGATTCATCACTAATTCCCCATATAACTCACGTCACTGCACTGCATTAGACTCCCTACACTGGCTTGAACCTCCACAACTATTTCTACTCTATCAATTTCACATGCTTTACTCGATATTCTATAAACCTTCACACTGTCCATCTCTTTCTTCCCTTATCTCTCTACACTCCACCCTGGTCCCTTTGTACTTCAAATCAACAGCTACTTGATATCTACCTACCAAAAAAGTCTGCAAGCAAACTACTCTACAAACACTCTATTGCCCATGCTTGGAACAAACTTCCCTTCAGCATACGATCCATCTCTCATACCTCTCATTTCAAAAAACGAACTAAAAACCCTATCAAATCAACTCCAGAACTTGCCCCTGTCACGACCCTACCTAGTTCCCCTCCTCCCTAATACACCTTTAAAGCATTGAAAACTCTACCCCCTTCACACCTTATTCACAGTTCTATAAAAAAAAAAGAGGTATAGCATAATAATATTTTTTGTATTGTCTACTTACATGTATTTGATGCATCTTTGAATGTAACCTGAGTTTTATTACTATTCTGTATGAATGTAACCTGAGTTTTATTACTATTCTGTATGAATGTAACCTGAGGTTTATTACTATTCTGTATGAATGTATCCTGAGTTTTATTACTATTCTGTATGACTGTAACCTGAGTTTTATTACTATTCTGTATGAATGTAACCTGAGGTTTATTACTATTCTGTATGAATGTAACCTGAGGTTTATTACTATTCTGTATGAATGTAACCTGAGGTTTATTACTATTCTGTATGAATGTATCCTGAGTTTTATTACTATTCTGTATGAATGTAACCTGAGTTTTATTACTATTCTGTATGAATGTAACCTGAGGTTTATTACTATTCTGTATGAATGTAACCTGAGGTTTATTACTATTCTGTATCAATGTAACCTGTGTTTTATTACTATTCTGTATGAATGTAACCTGAGTTTTATTACTATTCTGTATGACTGTAACCTGAGGTTTATTACTATTCTGCATGAATATATCCTGAGGCTTATTACTATTCTGTATGAATGTATCCTGAGTTTTATTACTAATCTGCATGAATGTAACCTGAGTTTTATTACTATTCTGTATGACTGTAACCTGAGTTTTATTACTATTCTGTATGACTGTAACCTGAAGTTTATTACTATTCTGTATGAATGTAACCTGAGGTTTATTACAATTCTGTATGAATGTAACCTGAGTTTTATTACAATTCTCTATGAATGTAACCTGAGTTTTATTACTATTCTCTATGAATGTAACCTGAGTTTTATTACTATTCTCTATGAATGTAACCTGAGCTTTATTACTATTCTGTATGAATGTAACCTGAGCTTTATTACTATTCTGTATGACTGTAACCTGAGGTTTATTACTATTCTGTATGAATGTAACCTGAGGTTTATTACTATTCTGTATGAATGTATCCTGAGGTTTATTACTATTCTGTATGAATGTAACCTGAGGTTTATTACTATTCTGTAAGAATGTAACCTGAGGTTTATTACTATTCTGTATGAATGTAACCTGAGGTTTATTACTATTCTGTATGAATGTAACCTGAGTTTTATTACTATTCTGTATGAATGTAACCTGAGTTTTATTACTATTCTGTATGAATGTAACCTGAGGTTTATTACTATTCTCTATGAATGTAACCTGAGGTTTATTACTATTCTGTATGACTGTAACCTGAGGTTTATTACTATTCTCTGTGAATGTAACCTGAGGTTTATTACTATTCGGTATGAACGTAACCTGAGGTTTATTACTATTCTGTATGAATGTAACTTGAGGTTTATTACTATTCTGTATGAATGTAACCTGAGTTTTATTACTATTCTGTATGAATGTAACCTGAGTTTTATTACTATTCTGTATGACTGTAACCTGAGGTTTATTACTATTCTGCATGAATATATCCTGAGGCTTATTACTACTCTGTATGAATGTATCCTGAGTTTTATTACTAATCTGCATGAATGTAACCTGAGTTTTATTACTATTCTGTATGACTGTAACCTGAGTTTTATTACTATTCTGTATGACTGTAACCTGAGTTTTATTACTATTCTGTATGAATGTAACCTGAGTTTTATTACTATTCAGTATGAATGTAACCTGAGGTTTATTACTATTCTGTATGAATGTAACCTGAGTTTTATTACTATTCTGTATGAATGTAACCTGAGGTTTATTACTATTCTGTATGAATAAAATAATAAAATAATAAAATAAAATAAAATAACAGAACTGTTGCCTGGATCTCAAAGACTCCCTTCGACAAAAAGCCAGGATAAACAGAATGAAAAACGTAAAGGAGTCACCACGAAAAAATAGTCTCCGTTGGATATGTTGCAAAGTATTTAATAAACTAAAACACAGTAGATAAAAATACAGTAAATAAGCGCTTTCGCATAGCGGAGCTATGCTTCCTCAGATAGTTACATTTCTAACACAATAGCCACTTGTTTAAATAGAGTAAAAGCAAAATGAAACCATACATTTAGGCGGGAGCATTAAACAATCAATCAATTAAACCCGTAACCAAGGTTACCAATGAACCATTTTCAAAGGTTCAAAACATTTTCAAAGGTTCAAAACATCACTGCCTTAAAAAATGTATAAAAAAATGTATAAAAAAATGAAGAATAACCTCATAATTCACAAATCATACAACATTAAGGACAGTTTTTAATTATAATGCATATAACTCATGCCGTAAACTGCTTAAACACATCTAAAACTCAAACGTATTAGGCAGCATTACTGTGATGATCATCCCACTATCTCCTCATATACTCAACGGGGTACTGCTAAACTAGAGCATTTAAGTTACACTTCTGAAGAAATCCCATAGAAAGTCGCTCACAGCGATAAAGCTGGCAGCATCCCACTCATAGTAGTAATTGCTGGCATGGTCCATGAAACCGTCACTGCACACTAACATACCTCAAAAAAACACACATATAGAAACACATACAAGATTATTTAAACCCAGCGGGTCACCTACCTACATCTTTCTAGACTAGCTGGACTTGCATTGGTCTCATGCTATTCAAACCTCATCAGATTTCTCCGTCATATATTGAGAGTGAAACTAATATTGTCAAACAGCCAGTTCAAGAAAGATTGATAATCTATAAAGTAATAGAGATATTTAAGCTGCTAAAGAAGCAAATGGACTGCTGACATAAGGTGGAATTAACCAACCGAGCAATAAAACCATATGCGAATTCACTAAACATCATTCATGATAAAAAGAGAAAAGTCTCTAAAACCGCAACTTATAGGAGATGATAGCATGGGAACGGTGGTAAGCCGCAGAGGCTCATCTCTGCTATCTGTCCAAAACATGGCACAACTCACCGTAACATTATGCAAAAGTGGTGACCTCAAACTATCTCCACTGCCAAAGATCAGACAGCAAAAGACATCTGAAGTTTGTGCAAACCCACAACTGTGGGACATGACGTGGGAAGTAAACATGACAACCAACAACTACTAGGTATAGCAAATAAAGCACATTTGTAAAGCGCAATTATAAAACATCAACATTATGCAGCGTGAAAAATATAAAAAGGTATATATCATACTGCTTCGAAAAGTGCAAAACATGCAAGAAGTAATGATAACCTTCATATAGAGAAAACATCAGACCATCTACTTGCGGTTACTGAAAAAACAAGTCACTAAACAAATATAAAACATAGACACACAGCGTGACACTAAAAAAATGTGTGAAGCATAACCACACAGCATAAACTGCATAGTGACATCCCAGCACAACCATAACGAACAGCAACATTGAGGTGCCATACATATTAACTTCCCATTCTTAGGATGGGATAATACAGGGCGTATATATTTAATATAAAACCCTAATAGTATACGGATACTCAGTCTGACAATGCAGCAAACAATAACACATCCTCAAAAGGGGAACGTCAAACAAACTGCCCAACGATTCCTGGAAACATGGAATGTTTACCACTTAGCTAAACAACTGTGCAAAACTGGACAAAAGTGAAGAAGATGAAATAGGAGAGAAGAAGGAAGAAAGAGAAAGAAGAGAAAAGAAATAAGAAATAGAAAATGAAAGACCAAGGTGAGCTCAAGTCCTAGAGGGACGTCTCAATCACTTAAACGTAACAGCAGAAAAGGGAGTGTACTAACTCACAGCAGTGTGTTCATGGCTAGAACTACTGCAACTCTCTCAGCACTTTATATTCTTTACCCAATATGAAACTCACATATAGTAGGACCTATCATGGATGGCCATCATCCTATGGTGTGTGTCCAGTCAAAACGCCTTAAGATGTTAAGACTAATTCTCTAGGATCATGCATCTTATATTCATGCTGTCAATATAAAAAAGTGTCAGTGTCAGTCTAAATAGGATGACAGAGATCTTGAAAATCAAAATACCTAACAAGCAAAGTTGTTCAATCACAGATCCTAGTGGCTAGGTTGCAAAATTTATAAGGGTCTACTATTCAAAATGGGTTTCAAAGATAAACACTGATTTAAACCTGGGGCACATTGAGCTTTCAGCTCAAGTATCCATTTGAGCTCCAAACATGCTAGATCATTCACTGCATCTCCTCCTCTAGGATTCTCCCTCAGCACTTGCAACACCTTAAACGTGAAGTAATGGGAGTCATGATCAATGATGTGTTTCGCAAGTGCATTTTGGTCATTTCTTTTCCTGATATCATAGAGATGGTTATATAACCTATCCCTAAGTCTCCTCTTAGTGAGTCCCACGTAAAACGCAGGACAACATGCACACGTAGCCAAATAAACCAAGTTTGTAGTGTTGCAATTATAGAGGTGTTTCGGATGGAACACATATAGACCATCAGGATGTTCAAAAGATTGTTCCAAGGAGATGTGAGAGCACATATGGCATCTCCCACAGGGAAATGTGCCTTTCTTATTAGATGTCAAAATATTGCTGAGGGAATTGTGCTTATCTATACATAGGATTTGTTTAAGATTGCTGCTGTTCCTGTAGCTGAAGGTCGGGCGACTACCAGCTATCTGTGCAGTACTTGGATCCATATTTAAAATGTTCCAGTTTTTCCTGATTATGTTTTGAATATTGGACACATCACTCGTGTATTTAAGTGTGAAGGACACAATAGCAGAGTTAACATGTCTTCTCTTGTTACTACACAGTGGTCCATATGAATTGTGCATGGAAACGTGCACTGTGGTAGATGTACCTGATACCTTCTGTCTACAGTCTCTTAACAATCTGTTAGTATAGCCTCTATTTCTGAGGAGTTGCTCTAAAAAGGTTACTTCTTTTAGATAGTCAACTTCATCAGTACATATCCTAGATAGTCTGTTCAACTGGCTAGTCACAATACCTGAGAAAGTGTGTCTAGGGTGCATGCTTTCAAACTTGAGGAGAGAATTCTTCCATGTGGGTTTTCTAAATAGTGTTGTAGTGATGTTACCATCTGTGTTAAACTTTAGAGTTAGATCTAAAAAATTAACTTCTGAGCTCGAGGTTTCAACAGTGAACTTAAGAAAAGAGCTCAAAGATTCTACATCTCTAACAAACCTAACACACTCACTGTGACTACCTTCCCATATAAAAAGTACATCATCTACAAACCTCTTGTAAAATTTGACATTACTAAACTGATTGTGCTTGAATAGATGATTACTCTCCCAATGAAAAACCACCAAATTAGCATAGCTATTGGCGCAGGGGGTGCCCATGGCAACCCCCCACTTTTGCAGATAGATGTTATCTTTAAACAAAAAGACATTGTTATTGAGTACTAACTCAAGTAAATAATTAATCAGTATCTGTCTATTGTTTGTGTATTGGGACCTACAATGCAGCAACTCACTGATGGCTTGTTGTCCCTGGTCATTAGGTATGCTCGTAAAGAGACTGACAACATCCATAGTTACCAAAAGGTAATTAGATACATCTCCGTCAAGTTTAAAGTTTTTCAAAGACTCACTCAACTGGTAGGAGTCTGATAATATACTAGGAATATCATTCACAAGCGGTCTCAACATACATTCTAGGAAAGAGGATATAGTGTAAGTGCACCAACGCTCACTCGCCACTATTGGTCTCATGGGTACAGGAATAGTATTTTTGTGAATCTTGGGCAAACCTTTTATAACTGGTAATGTGGGATATTCGACCATAAAATATTCATATATTTCACAACTGATTTGCCCACAGAGTAACAGGTCATACAGATCTGCTTGTATTCTTTTCACTAGACTATCCACAAAATTCTTGGATACTACAGAATACGTGTTAGTGTCCACTAGCATATGTGTCATGGTGGTGTCATACTCAACCGTGTTGAGGACAACCACCGCCCCACCTTTATCTGCAGGTTTGATGGTTAAAGCAGGATTACTCCTCAGTTGTTTAAGTGATTGTTGTTCTAACTCTGTCAAATTAAAGAATTTACATCTTTTCTGCTTTCTAGCAAAGTAATCATAAATATCCTTCTCGCACAGTTTACAGAAACATTCCACATCATGTGGGATAGGTGGCATATAATTACTCTTACGTTTGAAAAACTGTGTGACAGCTTCAGTTCTAACAGCAGAATTATCTTTAAAAAACAATTTTAAAGCCAGATTGCGACAAAATAATCTAAGATCTACTAGAGTCTCATTCAAGCTGCTGAGTTGAGAGGGTATAAAATTTAAACCCTTATTGAGGAGTGAAACTGCAGAGTCAGATAATGAAACATTAGAAAGATTACAAACTAAGTCATTCAGTTCCTTTGTTTCCTCGACTGGCCGTATTTTTCTTCTGACCCCTTCCTCTTGCGGGGTCCCCTGCTGTTGGAGCGGCCTCTCCATGCCGTCTGTTGTTTGACGGGAAAAGGTAAAAAAAGGGATGATGTATTAGCTGTGTCTTTTGGTCTAGCTCCAGGAGCCTTGTGGGCTTTGTCCGCTTGTTGATTAGGAAGGGGTGTATGGGTAACAAGATTACCATTCACAGGACTGATATCCTGTGCTGATGTGGCTGGAATGACATTAAGTTGAGAGCTATCATTAGGAACAAGGTGTATAACATCAGCTTCTGCTGTAGTGGAATGCATAGAGGTGGTCTGTGAATCATCTATTCAAGCACAATCAGTTTAGTAATGTCAAATTTTACAAGAGGTTTGTAGATGATGTACTTTTTATATGGGAAGGTAGTCACAGTGAGTGTGTTAGGTTTGTTAGAGATGTAGAATCTTTGAGCTCTTTTCTTAAGTTCACTGTTGAAACCTCGAGCTCAGAAGTTAATTTTTTAGATCTAACTCTAAAGTTTAACACAGATGGTAACATCACTACAACACTATTTAGAAAACCCACATGGAAGAATTCTCTCCTCAAGTTTGAAAGCATGCACCCTAGACACACTTTCTCAGGTATTGTGACTAGCCAGTTGAACAGACTATCTAGGATATGTACTGATGAAGTTGACTATCTAAAAGAAGTAACCTTTTTAGAGCAACTCCTCAGAAATAGAGGCTATACTAACAGATTGTTAAGAGACTGTAGACAGAAGGTATCAGGTACATCTACCACAGTGCACGTTTCCATGCACAATTCATATGGACCACTGTGTAGTAACAAGAGAAGACATGTTAACTCTGCTATTGTGTCCTTCACACTTAAATACACGAGTGATGTGTCCAATATTCAAAACATAATCAGGAAAAACTGGAACATTTTAAATATGGATCCAAGTACTGCACAGATAGCTGGTAGTCGCCCGACCTTCAGCTACAGGAACAGCAGCAATCTTAAACAAATCCTATGTATAGATAAGCACAATTCCCTCAGCAATATTTTGACATCTAATAAGAAAGGCACATTTCCCTGTGGGAGATGCCATATGTGCTCTCACATCTCCTTGGAACAATCTTTTGAACATCCTGATGGTCTATATGTGTTCCATCCGAAACACCTCTATAATTGCAACACTACAAACTTGGTTTATTTGGCTACGTGTGCATGTTGTCCTGCTTTACGTGGGACTCACTAAGAGGAGACTTAGGGATAGGTTATATAACCATCTCTATGATATCAGGAAAAGAAATGACCAAAATGCACTTGCTAAACACATTATTGATTATGACTCCCATCACTTCACGTTTAAGGTGTTGCAAGTGCTGAGTGAGAATCCTAGAGGAGGAGATGCAGTGAATGATCTAGCATGTTTGGAGCTCAAATGGATACTTGAGCTGAAAGCTCAATGTGCCCCAGGTCTAAATCAGTCTCTATCTTTGAAACCCATTTTGAATAGTAGACCCTTATAAATCTTGCAACCTAGCCACTAGGATCTGTGATTGAACAACTTTGCCTGTTAGTTATTTTGATTTTTAAGATCTCTGTCATCCTGTTCAGACTGACACTGATACTTTTTTATATTGACAGCATGAATATAAGATGCATGATCCCAGAGAACTAGTTTTACCATCTTAAGGTGTTTTGACTGGACACACACCTTATGATGATGGCCATCCATGATAGGTCCCATTATATGTGAGTGTCATATTGGGTAAAGAATATCCAGTGCTGAGAGAGTTTCAGTAATTTTAGCCATGAACACACTGCTGTGAGCTAGTATACTCCCTTTTCTGCTGTTACGTTTAAGTGGTTGAGATGTCCCTCCAGGACTTGAGCTCACCTTGGTCTCTCCTTTTCTATTTCTTATTTCTCTTTTCTTTCCTCTCCCTTTCTTTTTTCTTTTCCTCTTTTTCATCCTCTTTACTTTTGTCCAGTTTTGCACGGTTGTTTAGCTAAGTGGTAAACATTCCACGTCTCCAGGAACCGTTGGGCAGCTTGTTTGAAGTTCCCCTTTTGAGGATGTGTTATTGTTTGCTGCATTGTCAGACTGAGTATCCGTATACTATTAGGGTTTTATATTAAATGTATATGCCCTGTATTATCCCTTCCTAAGAATGGGAAGCTTATATGTATGGCACCTCAATGTTGCTGTTCGTTATTGTTGTGCTGGGACATCCCTATGCAGTTTATGCTGTGTGGTTATGCTTCATACTATATTTTTTTAGTGTCACGCTGTGTGCCTATGTTTTATATTTGTTTAGTGACTTGTTTTTTCAGTAACCGCAAGTAGATGGTCTGATGTTTTCTCTATATGAAGGTTATCATTACTTCTTGCATGTTTTGCACTTTTCGAAGCAGTATGATATATACCTTTTTATATTTTTCACGCTGCATAATGTTGATGTTTTATAATTGCGCTTTACAAATGTGCTTTATTTGCTATACCTAGTAGTTGTCGGTTGTCATGTTTACTTCCCACGTTATGTCCTACAGCTGTTGTTTTGCACAGACTTCAGATGTCTTTTTGTTGTCTGATGTTTGGCAGTGGAGATAGTCTGAGGACACCACTTTTGCATAATGTTACGGTGAGTTGTGCCATGTTTTGGACAGATAGCAGAGATGAGCCTTTGCGGCTTACCACCGTTCGTATGCTATCATCTCCTATAAGTTGCGGTTTTAGAGACTTTTCTCTTTTTATCATGAATGATGTTTAGTGAATTCGCATATGGTTTTATTGCTCGGTTGGTTAATTCCACCTTATGTCAGCAGTCCATTTGCTTCTTTAGCAGCTTAAATATCTCTATTACTTTATAGATTATCAATCTTTCTTGAACTGGCTGTTTGACAATATTAGTTTCACTCTCAATATATGACGGAGAAATCTGATGAGGTTTGAATAGCATGAGACCAATGCAAGTCCAGCTAGTCTAGAAAGATGTAGGTAGGTGACCCGCTGGGTTTAAATAATCTTGTATGTGTTTCTATATGTGTGTTTTTTTGAGGTATGTTAGTGTGCAGTGACGGTTTCATGGACCATGCCAGCAATTACTACTATGAGTGGGATGCTGCCAGCTTTATCGCTGTGAGCGACTTTCTATGGGATTTCTTCAGAAGTGTAACTTAAATGCTCTAGTTTAGCAGTACCCCGTTGAGTATATGAGGAGATAGTGGGATGATCATCACAGTAATGCTGCCTAATACGTTTGAGTTTTAGATGTGTTTAAGCAGTTTACGGCATGAGTTATATGCATTATTACTAAAAACTGTCCTTAATGTTGTATGTTTTGTGAACTATGAGGTTACTCCTCATCTTTTTTATACATTCTTTTATACATTTTTTAAGGCAGTGATATTTTGAACCTCTGTGGATGCTTTGAACCTTTGTAAATGGTTCATTGGTAACCTTGGTTACGGATTTAATTGATTGATTGTTTAATGCTCCCGCCTAAATGTATGGTTTCATTTTGCTTTTACTCTATTTAAACAAGTGGCTATTGTGTTAGAAATGTAACTATCTGAGGAAGCATAGCTCCGCTATGCGAAAGCGCTTATTTACTGTATTTTTATCTACTGTGTTTTAGTTTATTAAATACTTTGCAACATATCCAACGGAGACTATTTTTTCGTGGTGACTCCTTTACGTTTTTCATTCTATTCTGTATGAATGTAACCTGAGGTTTATTACTATTCTGTATGAATG
Source organism: Protopterus annectens (assembly GCF_019279795.1). Classification (NCBI taxonomy): domain Eukaryota; kingdom Metazoa; phylum Chordata; order Ceratodontiformes; family Protopteridae; genus Protopterus; species Protopterus annectens. The sequence continues at coordinate 1,419,117,138 of NC_056745.1, forward strand.
TAACCTGTGTTTTATTACTATTCTGTATGAATGTAACCTGAGTTTTATTACTATTCTGTATGACTGTAACCTGAGGTTTATTACTATTCTGTATGACTGTAACCTGAGGTTTATTACTATTCTGTATGAATGTATCCTGAGGTTTATTACTATTCTGTATGAATGTATCCTGAGTTTTATTACTATTCTGTATGAATGTAACCTGAGTTTTATTACTATTCTGTATGACTGTAACCTGAGTTTTATTACTATTCTGTATGAATGTAACCTGAGTTTTATCACTATTCTGTACGAATGTAACCTGAGGTTTATTACTATTATGTATGAATGTAACCTGAGGTTTATTACTATTCTGTATGAATGT